>NC_056737.1:78916205-78935398 GCF_019279795.1 Protopterus annectens | reverse complement strand
TTAACCTGAAAAGTTGATCATTACCTTAAACATAATTCCTAAGTTAACAACTTTCCAATTCAGCTTACCACTACTTCTTGGCTTGAGAAAAAATGGTGAAATCACAGCAATACCATCAGCTTTTATTTCAGCAGCATGTGCAGCCTTGGGGGAAAAAATGAAAAACATGAAAAACAATCGAGTTACAACTCTTCTCTAAAACACTATTAAAAAGATATTTGATGCTACAATCCATGAACATTTCAGGAAAAAGGGTGAAAGATGTTTTAACCGTCAAAAGGCAAACTGCAGCACAGGCCACAAATATTTATAAAATATCTGTACTAAGTTTCTACTTTATGTACATCAACAATAACTGTTCTATAGTCTGTAAATGAAGCTTGTGCTAAAATTTGTGTTGCATCACTAAAACAAAAGTTTCTTTTTTACTACAAAGACAATACTGAAACATGAACTGTTGAAAAACTACAGCTGTGCAAGTAAATTTATTTTAACAGTAGATGTTCTAATGGATCACCACTGCAGTATCAAAAGGAATGTGGGTTTATCATTCTGTACTGGACAGCTTCTTAAAGCTTTGGGCCCCTTCTGGGATTCTCCACATACGAGCTCTTCAGGCAGGCAGATGGAACAAACTTTAGAGAAATTTTGCCTAAAAAGGATGTTAAGAGCCCAAAATACTTGTGCTAGGAAGCAAACAGTACTATGACTGTATGCCCAGTGGTGAAAACCCTGGCAGCACACACCAAGAACAGCAGGAAAAAAAGGAGGCTTAAGGGTGGTACACTACAACAGTCATTGATTACTATTACAACAAGTTACTTACAAAACTGTACAATGTTCTTTATGTATCATCTTTGCAGTACCCAAACATGGGGATAGATTGACAGCTTACAAAAGGAGTAGGAGAGAGGGTAAAGGCCACTGCCTATTACTCTTGAAGACTGTGAAATATGGTCCTAGCAAAACCTCTTCCGAACCTGGGAAAGGAATACAGTTTGCAGAAGTATGTACAGAGGACCACTGCCTCTGGAAGTTGAGCCATACCTCTCAACTGTACAGATTTTTGCAGAATGTCCAGATTTTTTTCTCATATTTTTGGTCCGTTTTTCATAAAATTGTGATATTCTGGCAAATTAGTGTCAAATCATTAACAACTGAAATTAGAAAATGACAGTTGAGCTTCAGACTTCAAACCTTTCAGAAAATTCATGCTAATGTAAAACCCGTTATTCTATCAGCTTTAAGTTTGTAAAAGCAACATTTAAAAATTGTCCTTATTTTTGGGCCTTTGTCCCACTTTTATTCATGGCTTTGCCCAGATTTCTTATTCTAAGAAGTTGAGAGGTATGTCTACAACACTTGTCGAGTCCACCCCATTCCAGAAAGGCATCAAAGCCCTTGTTGAATGTGGAATAACAGTGTCTGGAAGGAACGTATTGTAGCAAATATACCAAAAAAAGTAATAGCATAAAACAGCCCTCTAGAAATAGTCAGTTTTGTCATTGCATCTCCTTTCTCTTAAGATCATAGCAGACAAACAGCTGGTCAGTTTCCTAAAAGGTCCGGTTTTGTCTAGGTTGCATGTATCTGAACTGCTTGTGTATATTCAGAGGGTTAAGAATAGTTTTTCCTTGTTCTCTGGTTCTGGAAAGGAGACTGGGAGAGTACCAGTTTGAATTTCAGTAAATGTTGACATGGCCTTACACATACAAGGTAGAACATTTACTCAGAGACATTCTTTGTGAAAAATGAGGTAGGGTTGTCTCACCATAAGTGCCTATAACAATACAAGCAGAGTAGATGTCAGAGCAACATGTATATTAAAAAAAAAAATCTTCTGTTAAGAACCTCAAATCAGCCTCATGAGCTTAGTCAAATGAGACAGTATGCTTCTCAAACACAAAACAAATCTCAATCAGAAGCCATCTGCTTCCCAAGTGGGCAAGTATGCAAGTTTCTTTTCAAAAACTGCAACTTGAGTATTGTTAGAAAAGGTGTTGGGAAGGGGCCAGGACAGAAGCTGAAATGAGTGACAAACCTACCTTGATAAAAAAAAAAAAAAAAAAGAGTACAAGTCATTGGATGGCAACTCGCACAAAAAGAGAAATTGGCAATCAGGCCCAAAGAAAAATATTTTCTACTTACTCGTACAAGATTTAAAAGTAGCAGGCGTTTTCAGTTCCTTCAGTTCCTGCGGCACATCCTCGGAATAAAAGGTGCCTAAAATGTATGAAATTTCTATCATTCTGGCAGTTCGTTGATTTTCCATATTAGGGTGTATTAAAATTCCCAGTCTTGTGAGACTGAATCCTATCCATTGGGAATAAATACCCTTGGCTAAACTGACAAGAAGGCACAGCCACTGTCAGCAGGGCCAGAAGACAGTCACCATGACAATTTTGAGACCATCCTGAATCATTAGAACAACCCAGGTCATTAGTGGAAGGGTGAAAAAAGCATGCAGGAACGTGTGTGTTTATGGGAATGAGAACGCATCTGCCTCCCTGGCCTGGCGCAAAGGAGTCCTAGAGCAGAATTTCTTTAGTTGTCTGTTCTGAAAAGAGGCAAAGAGACCCATTTGAGGAGTTTCCCCAAAAGCAGATCAATTCTTAGAAGACTCCAGAATGAAGTTGACATCTGTGGGGGGGGGGGGGGTCTCTATCCTGGTCTTGCTGAGCTTGTCTGCAATAAGGTTTTGCTCCAACAGAAGGCATGATGGCTGCAGAGTCAGACTGAGCTGAACCGATACCTTTCAGGGCATCACACCCAGTCTGCAAAAACGGTGGGTTCTGGTACCCCCTTGCTTAAGTATTGCATCACTGTGGTACTGTTTGCGTAAACTAGCAGAGATGATTCAAGGCCTTGAAATCACTCATCCAACATCTTGACATTGAGGGTTTCTTTCTGACTACAGGATCCCACAGAGCTTGTAGTTTTACCCCCTTTTTGAAACTGCTCCTCATGCCACATCTGAAGCATCTCTGCCGACTGCCTATAGGAGAGTCAGAAAGAATCAGAAGGAAAAATAAGTGACCCGACTTGTGAGTTATCTGGTCCACCAACCATGCAATCTCCCCCTTTACAAATCCAAGAACTGAAATCTGAAAAGTCAAAGGGCACAGATGCAGAGTCCAGACTGATCTGAGGTACCACTGCATTTTCCTCATGCTCCGTCATCAAAGCCATGCACCCCAGAATCATGAGAAACTCTTTCAGATACTTGAATTAGCTGAAGTACAGAACTACTTTTGGAACATTTCTGCTTTGAGGGAGAAAGGCCATTCCCAAAGTAGAGTTAAACAAACTTCCCAAAAAAAAACATCATGTGAAATGGGATGAGAGAAGACTTTTGCAAATTGATTTGAAAGTCCAGACTTAAGAGAAGTTCCTCTACAGTTAACACAGACAAAACAGCTGGAAAAAGTCTGCAAAGATAAGAATCATCCAAGTACGAAAAAATGTGAACATCTTGGAGTTGGCAGTTAGACATGACTGGAGATTGACATTTCGTAAACATCCTTGATGCAGTGGAGTCTATAGGATAAAACGGAGAATCATTAACATAATTTAGACAACAAATCAAATCTTAAACACCTGGACTGCTTGGCAAAAGAAGCATGAAGACAGGTGTTCTTCAGATCCAGCTTTACTACGAAAGCTAGACTTGGGATCAAAGGTAGAAGACTTTGGAATGGTAACATCCTGAATATCAGAATCCTGACATGGATGTTTACAGCAGAAAGGTCTAGTAGTGACTTCATTTGGGAAGAAGAAATATCCTTGAATAATAACCTTTGCCTGAAACTTAAAGGTATGGGCTCAAACTCCGAGTCAGCATGTTGTACAGAATAAGAAGGGAGAGAGCAATCTAGTTCCCTGTGCAAAGAGGAGTGCCCTGGAATGGAGGAAAGGCTCCCAATAACAAGAGTAACCTCAATGGATTATACTCTGAACCCAACTGACCGATACCAAAAGGGATGATTAAGTTTCAGAAACAGAGAGGTCATTGGGTGCATCCTGAACCAGTGGATAGCCATGCTGATCACAGAGACTGTCCTTGACTATTTGAAGCTTTTCCCTTCTTTTCAGAACTTCCTTTCCATTGCTTTTTCCCTTGCTTATGGACCCCTTGTTGTTTCAACTGTTCATTGGGCAAGGGAGCAGAGGAGGGGGAACCTATTTTAACTTAAGAACGTCTGAAAGAAATGGGCCAGTCCTTGAATCAGCTTTCCAATTTCATCACACATTTTATGCATCTGCAGAAAAAGCAAGGGATACCCAAGAACTGTAAAATCTACTGGGCTTCTTTGTGGGTGTAGATGGGTTACATTGTTAGGTTCTAAAAAACACCAATAAGTGCCCAAGTTGCAAGACTGTGAACAAATACTGTAACTATCAAACGACCAAAATAATATAAAACACTTAATTTTATTATACAAAATGACAAACCGAAGTTTAGCGCTTTCACCCACTATAACAGGGCTTCCTCAGAACTCACAAATTGAATTAGGCACTTATTTGGCGCCAAAACACAATCAGGTATTTAAAGAGACACAACCATAATTAGACAATACAAGTAAAGGATGTAAATATAATAAAAAGTACTAGAAATGACTTCCCATCTCTATAATCTGTTGCTGGTACAAAACACAAAACATTAAAAAATATTTATTAATGGATCATGATGTCGTTGTGTTGATGTGTATGTAAATGTATTTTGTTAATGAAATTATAAATAATATAAAATGTATATACAAATATCTATTATCCATAATTAAAACAAATATCCAATATTCCATAGAGGTGTAATATAAATCCTAAATGGCAATAATTTAGAATTAATGTATATTAATATAATGATTGTTGTAAGTGATGAAAAATTATGTGTATAAATGTAATACAATAAAAATTGTTCATTAAATATATAAATACATGAATAAAAGTGTATAAATAAAAATTAACTAGTGTTATAAAATTGCACTTACTAAGATGTTTAAAAGGATCTAAGCTAGTCTATAAAAAATTTTTTTATAAAAACTTTTTTTGAAAATGTGTGTTATAGTACAGTTATTTATTAATTCTAGCGTACAATAATGGTTTGATGGATATATGGTCATTGAGACCTGGGGGTGGTGGCATCAAGATAAATTTGCCACCATACTTCTCTATAACTTAAGCTTTTAATGCCTCCTCCCTTGGGATCTCTTTTTAATATTTCTAAAATAATGAATTTAAAATAATGATCCTTTCCTTCCTTAAAAATATGCTTATATAATGCATTATTCATGTCCTTCGTTTTTATACTATATATGTATGATCATAAATTCTTTTCCTAAGATGTGTCTCAGTCTTACCAACGTAAATTATAATAAAACGTAAAATTTCTAATAGTTACTTACATTATATGAGCTGCCATCCTGAGAAATTAAAAAATAATATTTTTAAGGGTCAATGCGTTCGTGTAGCACGTATGACTTCTGACGACGATGATTTAAGGGTAGAACTAGAGTAGGTCAAGAAGTTGTTTTCACAAAGAGGATACCCTAGTAATATGATCGATGCTACCATACAATACATTTTAGATTTACGTGACACCAGATATCAATCATTGTTAGGTACCAAAAACAAGTTTTTAGGACAGGAAGTTAGCACAACATTAGTGAAGAGGAAGATGTAATCAACTATTACTAACAATTACCAAAAATCTTGTGTAGTTCAATATAATATGGCAGCTAGTCATGTTTAAAAAATCATATGTGATTCATGACATTTAATATTTAATGATGTTAAGGCCATTGGCACAAAACCCAATTTTATTTTTAAAATGGGGAATAATATTAAGCAAATGGTAGAATATAAGAAAGAAGTGAAGATAGATAGAAAATTGGCCATAAATAGAAGTTTAAAATGTGGTACCTGTAACCAATGTAAATTCATGTCCGAATGAATTAAAAAGTTGTGTGAGAAGTAAGTTAGGTAACTGTAATACTAAGTTAGTAATTTAAGTATATGTCAAAAATGCTCCAGTTTTTACATTGGTAAGACTGAAAGACATCTTAGGAAAATAATTTATGGTCATACATATAGTATAAAAACGAAGGACATGAATAATGCATTATATAAGCATATTTTTAAGGAAGGAGAGGATCATTATTTTAAATTCATTATTTTAGAAATATTAAAAATAGATCCTAAGGGAGGAGACATTAAAAGCTTGTTAAGTTATAGAGAAGTATGGTGGCAAATTTATCTTGATGCCACCACCCCCCCCCCCCCCCCCCAGGTCTCAATGACCATATATCCATCAAATCATTATTGTACGCTAGAATTAATAACTCTACTATAACACATTTTTAAAAAAGTTTTTCTAAAAAATTTATAGACTAGCTTAGATCTTTTAAAACATCTTAGTAAGTGCAAATTTTATAACACTAGTGTTAATTTTTATTTATACACTTTTATTCATGTATTTATATATTTAATGAACAATTTTTATTGTATTATATTTATATATATATTTATTTTTCATCACTTACAACAATTGTTATATTAATATACATATATTCTTCATTATTGTCATTTAGGATTTATATTACACCTCTATGTAATATTGGATATTTGTTTTAATTATGGATAATAAGAAGTTATGTACCTACCATAACGTTCCATGTTAGTTGTCTTCTCTCGCCTTCTTTCTTGCTTGATGGGTTCGGAGCCGATCCCTCGGCTCCGACTCGGCACTTGCTAAGCTCGAGAGTCACTTTTACCAGCTCGAGGCAGCCCCATATCCCATGATGCAAGGCGGTATGTACCCAGATCTCGTTTGATGACAAAGGGCAATAGCACCAAGCATAAAATACTTCCCAAAGGAAGAAAGAAAACTTACAGATGGAAGAAGGACCAGGTCTGAATGGTCTTCAGCATAATAATTTCTTATAACAAGGTCTGTCCAGGCCAGGGGGAAGGAGGGAGGGTCAAGAAAGAAGGCGAGAGAAGACAACTAACATGGAACGTTATGGTAGGTACATAACTTCTTAATGTTAAGTTGTCAATCTCGCCTTCATTCTTGCTTGATGGGACCGTCCCTAGCACCTCTATCCTGGGTGGCTCAATGGAACAAACTCTTGAGGACTGTAGAGCCAAAGCTGGCTCTGTCCCTGGAGGCCAAGTCCAATTTGTAATGGGAAACAAAAGTGTGAGGAGTGGCCCAAGTGGCGCTGCACAAATAGTGTCTAAAGGAAGTCTAGCTTGAAAAGCTGTAGAAGTAGCTAAGCTCCTAGTTGAATGTGCTTTAGGTTTTGAGCACAGCTGTTTTCCCCTGAGCAGATAAATTTCAGAGATGACCCGAAGAAAGCCATCTGGACAAGGTCACTTTAGAAACAGGAAGGCCTTTTTATTATCCGCATAGGAAACAAAAAGTTGATCAGATTTTCTAAATTTTTGTTCTGTCCAAATAATATCTAAGTTGACGGTGGACATCAAGATAATGTAGCTTTTGTTCAGCTCTGTCTGAATAGTTTGGGAAAAATACAGGGAGATCAATGGATTGATTCAAATTGTTCTTTGAAGCGACCTTAGGCAAAAAGGTTGGATTAGTTCTCAAAGATACTCTGTCTTTGTGAAAAACCAAATAGGGGGGTCGAACCGATAGAGCATGAAGTTCAGACACCCTCCTGGCCGATGTAATAGCCACTAGGAATAAAGTTTTCCAAGAAAGAAATTTCAGGGAACAAGAAACAGCTGGCTCGAAGGGGGGAAGAATCAAGGATGTCAGCACTAAATTTAGATCCCACTGAGGAGGAGGATTCCTGATTGGAGGCTTTAGTAGGAAAATTCCTTTCAAGAAGGCCCTGCAGAGTCTATGGGACATAATATTATGATCTGCTATCCCGACATGAAAATTGGAAATAGCAGCCAATTGAACTCTGGCTGTGGAAGAAGAGGAGCCTGCATGAAAAATCTCTGCTAAGAAGTCCAGGACTGCCTGAACAGGGGCAGTGAAAGGATCAATATTCTTGGCCTTAGCCCAATAAGAGAAATGTTTCCATTTGCTTGTATAAATCCTCCTGGTAGAGGATTTTAGGTTACTATGATGTCTCTAACTGGGTTAGAGATCAAAGGAAGCCTGGCTAAGGAAGGAAGTGGAGCAACCATGCTGTGAGGTTGAGAGAAGGGATAGACCGGTGCAGTTGACCCGATTGGTGAATCAGAAGATCTGGCACTGGGTCCAGATGCCACGGCTGCACCAAAAGGTGATGGAGGAACGGGAACCAAACTTGTCGAGGCCAGTAAGGGCAATGAGAATCAATTTGGCTCTCAAACAGTAGCTTTCTGGATAACCTGAGGGATGAGAGGAAATGGAGGAAGGCATAAAGAAGTCCCTGGGGCCAATCCTGGGTCAGAGCGTCTCTGGGGATGGCCTGGTAGAGGAAGAGGCAGAAGAAGTCTGGACATTTGCTGTTTTGGGGAGTAGCAAAAAGATCGCAACATGGACGACCCCATTCCAGAAAAATCTCTTCCACTATAGATTGCTTGAGAGACCACTCGTGAGGCATGAGAATAGCTCTGCTCAATCTGTCCGCTACAATGTTGGTTTTCCCAGGGATATGCGTTGCTACCAGAAACCGATGAGAGGAGATCGCCCATTGCCATAGTCTGAGCGCTTCTCGACACAAGGGGTAGGACTTGGTTCCGCCCTGTTTGTTGATATACCAAACTACAGTCATGTTGTCTGTGTGGACTGCAATTGTCCCTACGGGAAGAAAGTCGTTGAGGGCTTGCAACGTTAAAAGCACTGCTCTCATCTCCAGGACATTTATGTGCAGATGGTACTCGAACGGCTGCCACGTCCCATGAACCATCCTGCCCTGATAATGACCCCCCCCACCCGATCAGGGAGGCATCCGTGGTGACAGTGGCTATCGGGGATGGGGTACAAAGTACCTGCCTTGGTGAACCTGAGGAGATGTGATCCACCAAGCAAGATGATCTTTGCAAGTCTGTGTCACCAGAATCTGGTGACGCATTGGAAGTTGTTGGTATGACCACTGTGTGAACAGCATCCACTGAAGAAGGCGCATGTAGAATCGAGCCAGGGGAAGAAGAGTAATGGCCGCAGCCATGAGGCCTAATACCTTTAGAACCATTCTGGCCTGTACTTTCTTGTTGGCCAGAATGATCCTGACATGACTCTGAATGTCTGAAACTCTTTGATCTGTAAGGGTAGCTGACATCCGAACAGTGTTTAAGTTTGCGCCTATGAAGGTAATAGACTGGCAGGGCGATAAGGATGACTTTTCGTAGTTGATCGAGATGCCCAAATGAGAACAAAGATTTATAGTGTAATCCCTGGCTTGTATAAGCTGATGCCTGGTGGTGGCTGACAGGAGCCAGTCGTCGAGATACGGAAACACCTGGAATCCTTGGCGTCTCAGGTGAGCCGTGACCACTGCCATGCATTTGGTGAACACTCTGGGGCTGTAGTGAGACCAAAGGGCAGGGCTCTGAACTGGAAATGACTGGACCCCAGCCGAAGCGGAGAAATCTCCTGGAAAGTCTGTGAATTTTGATGTGATAGTACGCATCCTGAAGATCTATTGAGCACATCCAGTTGTCCTTCTGTAAGAAGGGCAGAATTGACTGAAGAGTGACCATTCGAATCTTGTCTTCCTCACAGACTTGAGTCTGCTGAGATCCAATATTGGTCTCCAGTCTCCCGTCTTTTGGGGACCAAAAGAACCTTGCGTAGATTCCGTGCTCTGTATGGTCTGTTGGAACTGGGTGAATTACTCTTTTTTGCAGTATTCTTGCGCCTTCTAACTCGGCCATTTCCTTAGACCGGTGGTACATCTGGAAGGGAATTTGAGGGGAAAGGACTTTCCTCGAAAGGAATTATGTAACCCTTGGATATGATCGACTGTACCCATCTGTCTTGAGTGAGGGAATGCCAGGCTTCTGGGTACAGTGATAATCTTCCCGACTGCCTCCAAGGAGGGACAGCCGGGCAACATCTCAGGGATGCTGAAAGGGCTTGTCAGAGAGAGGCTCTCTGTTTCCCTGTTTTTTTGGACCCCCTCTGCCTCTAGAGCGGCGTCTGTTGTTGTTACCCCCTCTGCCTCTAGGGGTAAACTGACCACGTGAATCCGTGACTCCTTGGGATTTACGGAACCACATTTTCCACCTTTCTGTCCTTTGGGGTAAGGTCTAGAAGGGTGGAAAACAGACTCCTACAGCAGAAAGAGTCTTGCCGTCCTGCTCGCACCTGGTCAAAGTTTCCTTCACCTGAGGGCCAAACAAAGCTGACCCATCAAAGGGAGAATTTGTGAAGGACGCCTTGAAGGATCTGCAAAGTCACATAGCCGCATCCAGGCTTGGCGCCTAAGAGCCACACCTGTACCTGCGGCTCTACTCTCCATCAGCAGCATATGATATTAGCCGCATGGAGGAGTTTGCAATGGAATTAAGGGTTCCTAGCTGCGAAGCAATTTTTCTTGAGCTCCTGCAGCTGTAGGATCCTGTACTACTTCACCCAGCTCCTTAAGGATATCCCTCTGGAGTCTGGTGAAGTGACATAGGTAATTCAGCGAGCATAGCAAAGGTCGCTGAGGAAAACATCCGCTTACCATACCTATCCATGGTCCTAGAGTCCTTATTAGGAGGATGGACGGCACGGAAGGATCTGCAAGTTCCTTCTTGGTGGCAGCAGCCACCACCATGGCATCAGCGGGACACCCTTAGTGAGGAATTGCTTGTCACACGGGCAGTGATAAATTTTGAAGGCCTCCTAGGGACTGGCTCTACAGAGTCAGGAGCTGCCACGCCTTCAGGCAATAACCTGCATAAGGGGTCGAAGGCGGAGACACCCAGGAGGTGGAGGGCCGAGATCCAAACGCCTCTAGATATACTGACTCATCCTCAGAGGGATTGTTGGTGGGCCAGTTTCCCCTCTGTTTAAGGAGTTCTAGGATATCTGAGAAGGAGACATCCTCAGAGGGGGATCTAGGGGATCCCTCTGACTCATCAAAGTCAGTATCTGAAGTGACAGACTCGGGGGAGTCTACATGTTTCCTCTTACAAGTCCTCTTCCTAGGAGGATCTCCCGAAACATCAGGAGAATCCTCGGAAGAGGGGAAATTCCCAATGGGGAAACCTGAGGCGGAGGATCTCTGGGTCCTGTAGCAAGAGAAGTGGCAGAGATGTCAACAGGCACTATAGAGGGAGGAGCTAAGGGAACAGACTGCTGACTGATACCAGTGGCCAGCACACTCTTCATCACCTCGAATGCTCCCCTCCCAGGCAGGTCCGAGAGAACCCGTTCCGAAGAACTAGGAACTCCAGGGACCACCGAAGGAAGTCTCCGAGGCAGATGTCGGAGCCGAGCTCACCAAGGCCGAGGCTCCAAGGGGAAGAGCGGGTTCGGACAAGGGTCCGATGCCACTCACCCCCTCGGAGGAGACCATGGAAGCCCGACCACCGAATCCCTCTAAGGAAGGTCTCGAAGAGGAGATAAGAGTAGAGGCTGAAGGAACAGAAGGGGGTATCTGTCCTCCAGCCGTAGCAGTAACCATTCCCGAAGACTCCAACTCCAATCTCTGGGGTAGAGTTGAAGGAGGAACTGTAACGGGGTGTGGACCAACAGTCGTCTGTTGAGACGGACTATGTAACATTTGGGCCAGTGCCTGTGACTTAAGTAATCTGCTGACCACTCTCTCTAGGTCATGGTCTGAAAGTCTGGATGACCTTGAAGATCGGCTCCGATGGCTCCGCTCCGAGAGGAGAGGTGAAGCCGGAGCCGAAAGTATCGGCTCCAAGGAAGGAGACCTCGACCTCTTCCTGGAAAGAGCCATCGGAACCGATGAAACTATAGACCCTGTCGGAGCCGACAACTTATCGGAGCCGACAGGAAGCCTCGATGCATCGGCTCCAGCCGGAGCCGATACAGCCACAAAAGTAACGGTGTCGGAGCCGATCGGAGCCGACACCGATGCCTGTGCCACATGGTGGTCGGAACCGATCGGAGCCGACACCGGTGGTCGATGCAGAATCGGCACCGATAGCCATCGGTGCCGAAGGCTGTTAAGCCAGAATCGGCTCCAGCCGGGCGATCTCGACTCAGAACGAAGTCGGGCCGAGGCCACAGGCTTTGACACAGAAGCCTGGGCCTTGGAAGATTTGGCAGATTGCCGACTTAGCCGGAGAGCCCTCCGGCTTAAGAAGGCCCCTAAGTATCAGTTTGTTTCTTCTTTCCTGCAGGACTCTCTGGCTGAAGGAATGACATATAGCACAGGAGTCCTGCAGGTGAAGAGGCCCCAGGCAATAAAGGCAAGAAGTGTGACCGTCTGTCAGAGACATCTTCTGACAGCACAAGTCACACTTCTTAAAGCCTGAGACCCTCTCCTTTGACATGGTGTTTCACAACACACACACACACCAGTCAAAGAATTAAATTAAATAAAATACCAAAAAGGTATTACTACAAAAACACACACACACACCCTAACAGGGGGGAAATGGGATGGGTAAAGTTTGACTAAAAAAATTAGTAGAGACAGGGAATTTTCTGTCAGAAAATCTTTATAATTAACTTAAAACTAAAAATTAAAGGTTTTTAGCAAAAAGGGGCTAAAATATCAAAGAAGTGAATCACTTACCAGGAGCTGGTAAAAGGAGGACCTCATAAGCGAAGCGGCAAACGAGATCTGGGTACTTACCGCCTTGCATCATGGGATATGGGGCTGCCTCGAGCTGGTAAAAGTGACTCTCGAGCTTAGCAAGTGCCGAGTCGGAGCCGAGGGATCGGCTCCGAACCCATCAAGCAAGAATGAAGGCGAGATTGACAACTTAACATTAGATATTTGTATATACATTTTAAATTATTTATAATTTCATTAACAAAATACATTTACATACACATCAACACAACATCATGATCCATTAATAAATATTTTTTAATGTTTTATGTTTTGTACCAGCAACAGATTATAGAGATGGGAAGTCATTTCTAGTACTTTTTATTATTTTTACATCCTTTACTTGTATTGTCTAATTATGGTTGTGTCACTTTAAATATTTGATTGTGTTTTGGCGCCAAAAGAGACAAGTGCCTAATTCAATTCAATTTGTTTTGTGAGTTCTGAGGAAACCCTGTTATAGTGGGTGAAAGCGCTAAACTTCGGTTTGTCATTTTATATAATAAAATTAAGTGGTTTATATTATTTTGGACATTACAGTATTTGTTCACGGTCTTGCAGCCTGGGCACTTATTGGTGTATTTGCAGACATTTTTTTATACAGTTAACTAGTTTGTTTATTTTACAGGTTCTAAAATCAACAAACCTTGCCTTATGTCCTAAAGAGAGCAAAAAAATGGCAGTGTCGCAAGTTTTAACAGCTTCATCAGGATAGCAAATCATTGGGAGGGGTAGGAGCTTATTGGCCAAACGCTTTTACTAAGGTTTGAAATATCATCAATAAAGGATGTGGGCGGTATGAAAGGAAATGCTTCATCTCTGAAACATGTATAACAGGGGATTTAATTTGTCCTAAATAAGGCAAGACTTCAACCTCTCCACTGAAAAAAGGATGAGGTTGAGTAGAAGCCCTTTTCCCCTGGTCTTTGGCCACACAAGAAATGGAAGGCTTGGGTTTCTGAAGTGTGAAGCACCAACCAAAAAGATTGTCAAAGACAGGAGCTTTCACTAACAAGTCTGATCTCTGTATATCAAGATTTGGATGCACAGCTGCCCCCCCCAGATATACTGGCCCCTGGAAGACTCCACTACAAAAGTTAGAAGATGCCAGTGTGGCGGAAATGTATAAAACTGACAGAATCTAGTGACTTCTGAAAAACAGATGAAGTTTTTGTTACAGCAAGGACACTGGACCTCTGGAATTTGAGTCAAGAGAAAGTCCGTTTAAAATCATAAATAAAAATCACTAAATCGAGAAGGGTTACACAATTTCTAACAACTGTATTATAACATTTAACACATATCCAAAAGCTCAAAACGTATCATTGCATAGTTAGAACTACCACAAAACACAGCCCTACACCTACCTGATCAGCTTTTCATTAGCTGTATTTCTACGTAAAAACCTGGCAACTAACTGCCTCCACTCCACATTACATACCCATTTTTAATATTTTACCACTAAAACCTGTAATCTCATGTATGTATTGCTCTTATTCTTCATAGCTTATTTCCCTAGGTTCACCAATTTTTAGAAAATGTGCATTTTCCAGTTCCACTCCATTATTTCCAATCCTGCATAATTACTTCCTCCCTCACCCCTAACTTTTGCATTTCCTACCTCAGTCTTGCAAACATTAACCTTTTACTTTTAAGCAATTCATACATATACACACACACACATTATATTATATATATATATATATATATATATATATATATATATATATATATATATATCTATACACACACATACACACACAGCATATATAGATAGAGAGACAGAGAGAGATAGACAGAGACAGAGAGAGACAGAGATAGACAGACAGAGACAGAGACAGAGAGAGATAGACAGAGACAGAGACAGACAGAGAGAGATAGACAGAGACAGAGAGAGATAGACAGAGACAGAGAGAGAGAGACAGAGACAGAGAGAGATAGACAGAGACAGAGACAGAGAGAGATGGACAGAGACAGAGACAGAGACAGAGATAGACAGAGACAGACAGAGATAGACAGAGACAGAGATAGACAGAGACAGAGACAGAGAGATAGACAGAGACAGATATACCTATCTATATCTATCTATAGATATCTATCATATAGATATATATATACATATATATATATATATATATATATATATATATATATATATATATATATAGATAAATAGATAGATATACACACACACACATACAGCACACTACCCAATCCGATTATACTCCTCCCATCCATTCACCATCACATAACACCATACCCATAGTCCTCTAGTCCGAACAGTTTTCTTCATGCTCCACCTCTGTCCGACCAACGGCAATGCAAACCACCAGTGACATTTTCTTAAATCATACCATCATCGCTTTCACCATCAAAGACAATACACTCTGACATATGTCATTACCTGTCAGACTGTGTCTTTGCTATAAATACGGTGTGTTTTTTTTTTCCTCTGAAATGCTAGATTATACTCATATTATGTGAAATTTTGCTTGCCTGAATATATGGAACCTTCCTTGTGATATTATACTCTGACATACAGGTAATTTCTCCTGTCGAACTGCGTCTTTACTATAATTATAATGTTTTTTTCATCTGATATGCTAGATTGTACTCTTACATTATGTAAATCTCCTATGTCTGAATATATGGAGCTTTTCTCCCTAGGCTTCCGCTGAAAATGGGCATATACTCAGTCTGACTTTCCCTGTCAACAAATGTAAAATAAATAAAGATAAGTGCATTAATTAGAAGCTAAAATAAATAGCAGACAACACTGCAATAACCAGTAAACTCCAGACACACAAAGTCAAAACCTAAACTCATTTTTAAGTACGTTAGCACTTTGTCCAACTCTACCATCCCCTGATGTAGTTATACACACCAAACCATGCCCAACAAACAATACCAAGTGTTCTAACCTAGCAACTCTAAATTCTAAAGTTTCCCCTCAAAACAAATTCACCTCTACCAGTCTCAAAACATACACTATAAATATTAGAAGCATTTTGCAACAATCATCTTGAAATACACTCCTGGATAGCTCTACATATAAACACAATCCCAATAAAAAAAAAAAATAAAAAAAAAAAAAATTCGACAAAACATGGCTTAAACCTGAAATTAAAGATGAAGATGGTCTTATGTTGTAATCTGTGGAAAGAGTCAAACAAAAAGTGTGAATTAGTACATAATGCTAATTCAGTGCTACACTTCCCCAATGCACAAATCCTGGTACCACACTGTATATATATATATATATATATATATATATATATATATATATATATATATATATATATATATATTACATTTGGCATCCTCACATATATCTCACAAAACTATCATAGCAAGTGATACAAATGTGAACTGGTCTAGACTCCCTTCACAGTCCCCATATCCACCAATAAATCTACACAGCTATACCAAACTTGTACATACCTCATCTTTAATAAGATTAGAGGTAAATAATCAATACTATACTGGATTCAGGCCATAATACATAACAAATGTCACTGACGTAGGTACCCTACATGACAACCTCAGACACCACTACCTAACATACTATGTGTTAAGTCACATAGTAAAAGTCCACACTAGAATGTAGACAAAACCTTTCCAAATTCATATCCACACTAGCACTACTTGACTGCAATATATTAGTTACCTTAAAGAGGCCATAGTATCTTCAACATATTCCTAAACATAAACCAACTCATATCAAATAAAGAGAAAGTGCCAGTCATACACACACAAAACACAAAGACTTCTGGACATACTTAAAACCCAGCAAAACAACACAATACAACTTAACTCCCCTTCCAAAGCAACCATAAAAAACATTGTCCATTTCACCTGCACACATTAAACTGGGCACCACCTTCCTCAAAAAAACTTGTGGCCACTACAACCAAAAAAGGTACCACCTAAACTGAAAAACCACCCTAACACTTGACAATTTGCCCACTAAGTATCAAACTTACAGTACTATCATTCTGTGACCATTATAACAAAAAAGTTTATGCCAAGAATCCCATGAACTAGTATCAGAAAACAATGTACAATTCTCCTGCTACATAAAGGAGTCAAGTCCACTCAAATATACAGATCATATGCAGACCAACCACAATCTTATCACCCTTATGTGAAAATTCTAAAAAATGTGCACACACTCCAATACTCCACCACCTATGTAATCCACTCAATGACCAAATATGACTTCCAACACCACAACAGTATAGACACTACACCACTAACATTCCCCAGCGCAATTTATTTGCATAGAAATGCTGGCAAGGTCATTGCATCACACTTCCTGAACATCTACAGTATGGTGTCACACACAATACAAAAAATATACAGGCTCCCTTTCTGGTCTTTATGCCTCTTGACACATCGCAATACGTTTCAAACTCTCATTCTATTTGGACAATGTCACTTCACTTTTTCTTCCTGCAACACCTAGAGTGCTCTGTGGATCCAGTCTAAGCCCCTCACTATTTGTTTTCACTAATAACCTACTACTGCTTCTCAGCAAGCAACATGAATACAATATGCCAATTACGCTACACAAACACTCAGCCACCTTCACATCAGAGCTGCAGAATAAAACTCTGGTCATTCACCGCTGAATCCTGACCTCAGCAATCAAACCGAATCCCGAATCCCAAAAAAACACAAAATGATACAATTCACTCAAAAAAAAGGTCAACAAATCTACCCTCAGATTTTCATCTTCAGATAAAACCAAAACAGAATTAGTCTCACACATTCAATAGAAATAATCACGGACAACTACTTAAACTTCAAATGCCACATTCAGCAAGCAATAAGGAAAATTCATCAGAAATCGGGCCTCATACAGCAAAACCACAAAAAAGGCACCCCCAAAGATATTCAAAGAGAAACACAGGCAAAGGCATCCAGATACGGAAAACATCACCAAATAAATAAATAAATAAATAAGATCACAAAGAGGGAACGTAGTACAGAAGATTAGTAAAGTAGAAGTTAAAAAAGTTGAAGTTACGGAATACTCTGTAAAGTGAAGGATTTAGTGTAGAAGAGTCCAATACAGGTTAGATCATAGCATGATGGAGAGAGTCCCCAAAGTAGAGAGAAACAGGGGGGTTCAGGAGATGTCTGAAGAAATACGGACATGGGCAAGAAAAAGATTTAACATGGTGTAATATTTATGCAAAGGAGAAAGCAAAACTAATAAATACAAAAGGAGCAGCAACAAAGATATTTGAAGAGAAATACAGGCAAAGACATCTGGACATGGACAATTTTACAGTACAAAAAATAAGAAAAGAGGAAAAATACGAGAAAGGATTAGTAATGCAGAAGTTAAAGAAATATAAACTGAGGTTATGGAGTAACTGCAAAGTAAAGGATTTAGTGTAGAAAATGTTAACTCAGAAAACACCACAGCAGGATAGAGCAATAGATCCCCAAATTAAAGAGAAAAGTGGAGCAAGGAGCATTCGATCAGTTGTCATATGAAGATAATTTGTACTAGTTTGTGATGCTTTCTGTAATCTAGGGGGTCTGTTTCCCCTGGGTCCAGTTTGAGATGGCCTTGAAGGGGCTGGAAAGGACCAATGTTTCGAGGGGCAATGCCTACTGAATCTTGGAGGCTGCACTTGAAAAAAAAATCGTTGCCTGCATAGACGTAGCCTTTTCTTCCATCCGTTTCAAAAACTCTTCTGCTCTGGTGCCAAACAGATTGTCCTTGTTCAGAGAAGCGTCCCATAATTTTGATTTGACATGGTCTAGCAAGGTCTGCTCCTTAAGCCAGGCATGCCTTCCAAGTACATAACCTGTGACTGCTGCCTGCAAGATGCTTCTAGGGCGTCAAACCCACATTGCAGGGTATGCTTGCTGACTTGGCTTGCAGAATGCATAAACTCCTGTAATTCTTTACTTTCTGCACAGTCAGGAAAGGTAGAGAATTTTTGCTTAGTAAGTTCTATAGTATGTTGCTGGAATTTCGGCATGTGGAACTGACCATTCAGTGCTCTAATGGTGAGTTGAAGAGGTGTATACTTTTTTTTTACCCCATCTGTCTAAAGCTTGGGAATCCCTGTACGAAGGTGTGGGATTCTTGGCTGTAGTTGCTTTTACTCCTTTAGGTCCTTGGGGTAGGATTTTTGAAGAGAAATTGGAGAGAGTCAGGGACTCTGTAGTACCTGTTTGGTTTCCTTGGAGCAGGGGGGGTAAAGTATCAAGGAGTTAGACTGGATTCTATAAAGACATCCACAACATCCAGAACAGGAGGGATAGCCAAGGGTCTGTGCTGTGGTAAATCTAAAAATTCCCAGAGTCTCTTTTTGGACCGAGGATAATCCTGGCATTCCCAGTGGAAATGCTCTCTCAAAGTATGTAGGGTTTCACCAAAAGAAAAATCCTCTGGAGGGGAGACAGAAGGAATGGATTCCTCTGCATCTGAATCCTCACAGGCAGACAAGGGCATGTCTTCAAATTCAGAAGCCTCAGAGT
>NC_056737.1:78886205-78908705 GCF_019279795.1 Protopterus annectens | reverse complement strand
ATTTTAGTAGAGATGATACACTGGTGTCTAATCTTGCCTCTCCATCCAGAAATAAAAGACAGATTTAAGTGCCTTGATTCCAAAAGTTCTGTTTCTAACCGGAATGCCATGTGTATGCTTCTGCCTCAGTCTCATTTTGCAGGAGTTTCAAACTGTTCCCATTTCTAGACATTACTGACAAGTGAAATGGTGATGGAGTGGGTGTGGGCATGTGTACCCTCACATGAGCTGGCATTAATACTGAGCCCAACTGTGTGCACCCTCACATGAGCTGGCTATAATACAATACTGAGCCTGGCTGTGTGCACCCTCAAGTGAGCTGGTCATATTACTCAGTCCAGGTGTGTGCACCTTCACCATCAGCTGGCCATAATACTGAGTCTGTGTGTCCCTCACATTAGCTTGCATCACAGCAATGTTTAGATCATAAAATGAGACATTGCCTGCCAAAACAGACCGACCTCCCTGAACCACAATTAAATCATATGGCTAAGCACCCCCTATAAACACCTGACATTTAATAAAAAGTATAGAAAAAAGCTTTGACAGAGATGCTCCTTATGCCAAGATACTAACCCACCACTGCAATCATATGCCAGTCATGAAGATGAACAGTAGCAACCTCGAGTATAGAAGCGGTAAGATAATACAGCCTCTCTGCCTGATCCCTGCCCCATGGTTGTTTTTCCAGCTAAGAGATGTGCACAACCAGAGGTTCAGTAATGCATCTCACTGCCAGTTACGCAACCAACTTCTCTAGTAATAAGGGTTTCAATGTATCACTTTAGCCAGCTATACGATCAAACACATGGCTTCTCAGAAAGTTATTCTTTTAATTACTTTTCCAACTAATATGAGTGCCATCTATAAGACCCTTTTCAAACCACCACCTCAGCTGAAGGAATAGCAAAAATGAGGAGGAGCACCCAAGCAGGATAAAAGAACTCTCAAACTAAACAAAACATCTCAGACAAAAAGTCTACCAAATCAAAATTTGAGGTAAATTTGGCCTCCCAGGCCAAGGGCAACTACAAGACATTCTTTAGCTACAGTATGTCCACAACCTCAAAGGAAATGCACACGTGTGTAGAAGCCCATTGTAAATGGAGCCACCTATACTGAGCCAGAAGTTACAGCAAACCTACTGGTAGACAAATTCAGCTCTAACTTTACCCCTCTCTCTCCCTCAACCTTCCCTCAGGAAATACCAAATACAACTCCCCCTATCATCACTAGGGAACAGGTTCTTAATGCACTCCCCAAGGCCAAGAATACTGCATCAGTGGGCCCAACAATATACCAGGGTGCCTTCTAAATAACATGAAACATGACCTATAAAGCCCTCTGGAATTGCTATTTAACTGTAGTCTCCAAACAGCCTTTGTGCCTCATGAATGGAGAGCAGCAATAGTCATCCCTCGGCACAAAGGTGGGTCATCTACAGACCCTGAAAACTGCAGACCAACAAGTCTCACTTGTCTCTCATACAAGGCCATGGAAAAAATTAGCATGGATATGACCAATAATGATTCAGTAAACTTACAGACACTGGACCTGACAATTTGGTTTTATCTATGGCGGGTCATGCCTACTCAATCTGCTGGACTTCGAGACGGTCGCCAAAGCAGCGGATGAGGGCTAAATGGTTCACACTGTCTACCTTGACTTGATTAAGATATCTGATATAATACCCTACTCGGGCATTGTTGACAAAACTCAAGAGGTTAGGTACAAACCCTTATGTCACCTGGTGGATAGCCAACTGGCTCACAAACAGGACCCAAGAAGTTAGAATTAGAGAGTCCCTCTCTACAAAGAGGCCAGTCACAAGTGGAGTCTCTCCAGGATCGGTCCTGAGACTGCTTCTTTTTGGCATTTACTTCTCAGAAGTAAAATCCAGTGTCAACTTATGAGCCATCATTGAGTCCCACACTGACACAAATGTCCTCCAGGAAGGGTCGACACAAACTTGTTATCAGAACCATGGACTAAAACTAAATGCCAAGAAATGCATAACAGTATCCTTCAATAAGTCATCCACCCCTAGTAACTCAAATTGACAAAACACCCTGCTTAGAGTTGATCGCAGTAGTCAGCAACTTGGGGACACAGACAGTAAATCTAGCCTTTGACCATTACTCACTTACAGTAGTGAGGAAATCATTCTATGTTGCGCAACTTATAAACAACAGTATGGCATCTACATCCAAGGAAGTCATTGTTCCACTGTATTTGACATTCATCAGACCTATCACTGACTACAATGCCCGCTTTGATATGTACCTAACCAGGCATATCCAACAATTAGAACATCCACAGTGATTCCCCACTAAAAGAATACAGGGTGTAAGTAACATGTCCTATGCAGACCGCCTGAAGGCCCTCTCTTTACTCAGTCTCCTACAGACTATTAAGAGGAGATCTATGCCTGGCATACAGGGCACTGTCAGACCCAGACCCCGACCCCACATTGATGGACTGCCTGCATATCTGTGAAACAAATGCAAGAATTATCCATTTTAAAGACTTGTCTATGATATAAATAGGACCTGCTTGAAAGACAAAAATGTTTACAGAAAATACCCTCTCTCTGTAAAAAAAAGACTCCCCATCCATGTAATGCAGAGTTCCTCCCAACCCAAGTGTAACAAACATTTGGATGAACATGAAATTCATCCATGGTTTGGCACCTATGCCTCTAATGGATACAGGCAGCCTTGTAAATGGTTCATCTCCCAGGCCCCTGTTGTGTTTAGTCTCCTATGCCCCTGCCCCTGTTGTGTTTAGTCTCCTATGCCCCTGCTTATACTTTCAAGGTACCAGAACTTGTCAGATTTGGGATGCACTGCAAGGCTTAAAAAGGCCCTTGTGGTTGTTAGCCTAGTAAACATCTATGAACCTATAGTAAAGCTACCAATGGATTTTGAAACCACAGAACCATGCTTTGAGACCAGAGGCATTCTTCCCAGGTGTGCACGTTGGCCTGCATTTAACAATTTCTGTAATCTGTAGAACAGTGAATATTGTTTCCAAAGGCCCCACTCCCCACTGCTGCATTGTTTATACCATAGGTACACTTTGCCCAAGCTCAAGGGATGGCACATACTTATTTTTATTAAGTTGTGTAGTCTGCAGTTCACTTGGTGGCTTTTTATTCAATGGGCACAAGCATATAACAAAGGTTCTAAGATCTCAAACTTGTGCACATCCATGAGCTCTGTAAAAATGAGCACTGTGACTTGTTTCCACTACAAGCTAGTTCTCTGGACGTAGGTATTGTTCAAAAAATGGAAGTCACTTAGTGTAGCTTTAAGTGACTATTTCCCCTGCATATAAAAATGTCAGTCTTCATCAAGAGGAAGAATGGGGACTGGTCACATTAATTACGTATATGGGCCTCTTAAAACAAGCACTGTAAACCTTTTGGCCAAAAAAAGAGAAGTCTTTCATAAACTATTTCTGGAGATACAAACACCAAAAAAGTGGCCACAGAGTCTCGTATATTGCATGCAATACAAGCATTGTATAGACAAGTCAGATGGGAAATAATTCTATAATAAAGCTTTCATAATTTGCTTTAATGAACATGAGCCCCAAAGAGGCCGACAGTCTCTCATATTACATGCAATAAACTGTCTTTCGGCTTTTCCCGGTTAAGAGTCGCCACAGCGGAACTCCGGTCCGCTAATGATTGGCAGTAGATTTTTACGTGCTGGCTTGCCGGGCCTAATGCACAACCTTCAATGAAGAACGCCCATTCACGCATGTCGACACACAGAAGACGCTCTGAGAATCGAACGTGCAACGTCTGTGAGGCGACAATGCTACCGCAGCACCACCACCGCAGCTTATATAAACTCAAAAAAGCAAGAATTTCAATGATCATACTGTAAATCACGCTATTAGATGGACCCGATAAAACGCAGGCAAAAGTGTTTTCTTAAATACAGTAGTTCTACAGTGGTAGCTTATGTTATGCTGGCACTTATTTGTTAAAATAAAAACCTTCTAAACTAGAGGTTCCACAGATTGTGGAGCTAGTAAACGGTCTCTGTTCTTTGAGATATTAAAATAAAGATTAACCTCTAAGCTTTGGGACTGGATCCTTGTTTTCCCATCTCCTTCCAATCAGCTGCCCTCGACGCTCTCACCATTGTCTGTAACTCCCTTTAAATAATGGACCTGCTGAATGTAATGTATTAGAACAAAGTAAAAATGTCCATCTACCTACTCAACTGAACAAACTACTTGAAATTTCAGCAAGTTATCTTTATTCCTCCCACAGAAAGAGCATCACAGGCTGCCTCAATTAGATCGGTTACCTAAAGTGATTTTATGTGGCTAATCCTTTGTACTGTGTTTCATTTTATTACAGTTGTGGAAGTCTTTACGACATGGATGGGAAGGGCGCATTTTAGCACTAGAATTGGAATATTTTTGGCTAGAAATATTCCAGATTTGGCAAAGGTACGTCAAAAGTTAGAGGTTGGTCAGTTCCCGAAATGTGTGTATACATCTATATGGACATGTGTACAGTACCACTATTTCCGTTCCACTTTCATATAACTTTTTTTTAGCAAAACAGAACAAAATAGAAACTACCAGTTTCCTTCTGTGACTGAATATACAGCAACTACTCAGCCTATGAGCATTACACTGAAATGTCAGTAGCTTTTTTTTCCAGCACTACAACTTTTCATTATAACTGCTCTAGAATAAAAACATTCTAAACATCGAGTTGTTTCATATATTACACCACCTTTATTGGAGACATCAACCCATACCCCCTTACTGACACAAATTGCACAGCTGTGACCAAAGGCAAATACTTGCATCTATGCTATGGTCAATGGTATTAAAGTAAGACTGCAATGCTACTCAATGAGGCAAGAGGTGTATGGGTAATGCTATCTGTATGACCCATCAACAATACAAGCACAAGGCAAAACAGACTGCAACACACACACACCTCTGAGAGAAAGGCAGAGAGACAGTCACACATGCGTGCAGGCACACACGAGCAGTTTCTAGAAAAGGTGGAATCTGCTCTGGCACATCGGCTCGATAACTGTCAGATTCTTGATTTAAGTACAATTATTTAAACCTTACCATACCAGGATAAATCTCAAGTCCTGAACAGAAGAAATCAGATTTACAAACATATTTAAAGCCACTCACTTATTTTTGCCTTGCTTTACCCACTCGGCTGCTAGCTGTTTCCTCTCTTCAACACTTAAGGATAGGCCTTCTCCGCTTGTGCCATTGACTAAAGAAAAAACAAAACAGAATCCCAAACAGACAATTATGCGGCAGTTTACTGTAGCAATTTCAAGTAGTACAAAACTACAATGCAAACTATTCTGCTTTGGCAAGAGAAATACGTTCGGGCAGCACAGAAATGGCTTGATTTTTTTCTTATCTCTGCCCCCACAGCACCTCCCCCCCCCCTCACCAAAAAGAGATTAGAACAAGAAATGTATCATATGATTTTCTCAAACATATGCAAAAAATTATACAACTGTTTTATTTTTCTGCACCTCACAAAAGAACTTCCTTTGCCTGTGGACTATGATGTTTGCAGATGACATTATGATATGTAGTGAGAGTAGGGACCAGGTTGAGGAGAGCCTGGAGAGGTGGAGATATGCTTTAGAGAGGAGAGGAATGAAGGTCAGCAGGGCTAAAACAGAATGTGTGTGTAAATGAGAGGGAGGGTAGAGGAATGGTGAGGTTGCAGGGAGTAGAGTTGGTAAAGGTGGATGAGTTTAAGTACTTGGGATCAACAGCTCAGAGTAATAGTGAGTGTGGAAGAGAGGTGAAGAAAGTACAGACAGCGTGGAATGGGTGGAGAAGAGCGTCAGGAGTGATTTGTGACAGACGGGTACCAATAAGAGTGAAAGGGAAGGTCTACAAGAGGGTAGTGAGACCAGCTATGTTACATGGGTTGGAGACAGTAGCATTGACGAAAAGGCAGGAGTCAGAGCTGGATGTGGCAGAGTTAAAGATGTTAAGATTTGCACTGGGTGTGACTAGAATGGACAGGATTAGGAATCAGTATATTAGAGGGTCAGCTCAGGTTGGACAGTTTGGAGACAAAGCAAGAGAGGCGAGATTGCATTGGTTTGGACATGTGCTGAGGAGGGATGCTGGGTATATTGGGAAAAGGATGCTAAGGATGGAGCTGCCAGGTAAGAGGAAAAGACGAAGGCCTAAGATAAGGTTTATGGTTGTGCTGAGAGAGGACATGCAGGCGGTTGGTGTGAAACAGCATGATGCAGAGGACAGGAAGAAATGGAAACAGATCTGCTGTGGCGACCCCTAACAAGAACAACAGAAAGAAGATGATGACGACAAAAGAACTTCTTTCATTAACTTTCACCTTTTACATCCTGGAATCAAGTCGGTTAACTGTCATGCTCTTTCGGCAGCCTTAGATGGTATACACTAGATTTCTAAGTATTAAATTAAGCACCATGAACTGCTCATCTCCTAACTCACTTTCTATGCACTGTAGTAGAAAGCATGACGGCAGATAAGCTCAGATCAGCATGGAGCACTACCAACCAGATGTTTGAAATGAGAGATTCAGAAGGGAAGAGAAGAAAATAAAGATGAAAGCATCAAACTGGACATAGTTATACCCTTCATAAACAGTTTGGTAAAAGTCCCAAGACAACCGATTTGAAAAGTGCTGTGATGGTTCAAATTTCCAGAAACACTTTTAGAACTACTGTAGGCTATGTACAAGGCTCTAATGACACAAAAACAAACATTGTTTGGACTAAGGAGGTTTCCCAGTGGGAGTTGGTGTGTGTCAGGGTTGAGTTCTGCGCTGTTCTTACTGGTGATGGACTACATTAGCAAACAGTTCAAAGGGAACTGATCAATAAAGCTGCAGTACACAGATGATATGGCATTACAAGTACACTCTGAACAAGAACTTCTGCAAATGACAGAAGAATGGAATGGAAAACTGAAGGCACATGGGATGAAAGCGTACAGATAAGACCGTCATGGCAGCAAATGAGGGAAGTCAGAAGAAGCTGAGAACTGACAGAAGGGATAGTAGTGTAACAGGTTAATGGCTTCAGGTATCTGGGAGATGTGGTTGAGAAGGGAAGTCTGACTGAGGAGGTTAAAAGAAATCAGCAGGGCTACAGTCAACAGGTAAAGTGTCAGAGGTGGTGAAAGACTGAAGAATAGTAACCATGTAATGATTGTTGATTACTGAATACTAACGAAACACAAGAAACCAGCACCAAAACTCCTCAAGCGAACTCCACAAAGAGAACTGACAGATTTAATGCACACTGATCAAAGGAGTACACAATTCAAAGTATGCCACTTATGACAGACAGGAAAAAACGAATACCTAAATCTTGAGAGCTTCACACCTATCTGAAGGCATCATCAGGGAAACACACCAAAATGAGGTTTTAAATACATGCCAGTTAAGGGTGGAACCAACAGGACAGACAATTTAACATTTAAATCAATATGAACATTTTATTAAAAGAACAGTACTTAATTAAAATAAACATTTCAATCAAAATATAAACGTATAACATCTTAAAACACGTGGAACAGCAAATTACAGCACTAAAGAACAGTTAAAACAATATTTAAACAATCATTTAGAGTGTCTTGGCTCTTTATAGACAAAGTGGAAAGTACAAACTTTACAAAGATATTTTTATTATTGATAAGGTCCACATGACAGACTGGGTGGTTACATAGAACTTCAGTTAGAAGACAAACAACTTCAATGCCAGCTTTGGCTAGAAGCCACAAAGAAAAATACAGGGTTAAATGGTAAAGTGGTTTTAATCTGCTTTTTAAGAAAGGAAGTGGAGAATCTTAACACAATTGTTTTATACATTTATATATTTTATAGAAATAATTTAATTAAATACCGCTCTTTTAATAAAACGTTCCTATTTAAGTGTTAAATTGACTATTCTGTTGGTTCCAATGTTAACCGGCAAGCATTTATCTCTGATGTTTTCAGATAGAAGGCAAAAGCACTCAGATTAAGTTGTTAAAAGTGTTTTCCTGTCTGTTATGAGTGGTGTACTTTGATAAATTGTGCACTCCTTTGATAAGTATGCATTAAAGCCTCCAGTTCTCTTTGTGTGGTTCGCTGGAGGAGTTTTGGTGTTTCTTGTGGATGATTACAGATGAAAGAATGACAATGAAGCTGAAAAGGTGTCCAGAACAGTGGTATACAACCAGTACTACTTTATGGTACAGATAAATGGTCATTAAAGGCACAGGTTTTGTGAAAACTGCACATAGAAAATACCTTGGTTTGTGCGTGTGTGGTAACATCTCAACATTCAGTTTGTTCAACGATTCTGAAGTCAATGTATTGGCTACTCAACTAAAATGAGTAGACCACACACAGACATAGGTTTCCCTCTTACAGACAGTGTTGTGTGTTTGACCATTCATGACAGACTTAAGCAGTTCGACAGATGTCAGTGATTGAAAGCCTGCAGTTGGGGAATATGCCCTTACCAGGAGTTTGACATCTCAGAGTTAGTATATATTAGCAGGAGGGGTGTTGTGGCTGCATTTTTATAAACTTGCATGCACAGAGGCTGCTTCTCAGCACACGTTGTTGTTGCATGTTGACATGGGCATTTTCAATGTTACTGCTGGTCAACATTGGGTGTATTCGATGTATAGTAATACACGGCCATAAATATAAATAATTTGCATTTGCTAACCAGAAAAGTCAAACTAACAAGCTCATTTTCAGCTGCAGCCCAGAGAAAAAAAAAACTCCAGCAGATGCATTTAAGATACTCATGACAAACTAATCTTACAAAGGAATATTACATAGATTATATCTACACGTCTCAAAAACCAACAGGTAGTTGTTCTGTAGTGGCAATGTACAAAAATAAGAAACCTCTTCTGTAGAGACATTATACAGTATTGGCTGTATATCATGTGATTAGGCTACTTTTATATTTAATTGTGTTGTTAATTATGTATTGCATACTGATGGATTGTATCCGAAAGCTCTAGTACGTTTTTATTACATTTTATTTAAGTAACTTAACGCTGCAGTGCTCAATTGCTTTTCTGTCGTTTATTCTTTACGTTGTTCTGCTTTACCAAGTTCATTCATTTACTATGAAGGAAATGGAGTTACCCAGGCATACCTCTCAAACTGTAGACATCAGAAATCTTGACAAAAGCCAATGAAAAGTAGGTACAACTGGCCAAAAAACTGGATGTTAAAATTTGCATGCATAATAATTTCTCTGCGTCTACATTCCACCCAGGTAAAAACATACAAATACTTAACATTCTACTGGGTGTCAAATAGTTACCCCCAAGAAACCATTGTTCTTGGGGATTTTAATATAGACTGGTACACCTGCTCCTCAGAACCCCCTACTCATCATATATTAAGGGTTGTAAGGGTGGCCTAATGGTTAAGGTGTTTGCCTTACAAACACAAGGTACAGGGTTTGAGTCTCACAAGGGATAATTGGCTAGGCTTAAAATGGCTCGCAAGGGCAGTTAGCTTAGTACTAATCTATAAACCTATGAACCTATTAACCTTTACGGTTTCACACATTTCCTCCCCTACCCGGATTACTAAACCTAACAATAAAGAAACTATCCTAACCTGGATCCTCATTGAGCTGTTTGAAGAACTAGAGTTCGATGGGGTTTTTGCTTTTCTGCCATTTTCTCCATGTTTTATCTCTTGTAGTCATAAGTTGTTTTGCTTCTTTAGAAAGCCAGATTGCATTGTTTTTATTCTTTTGTTTCGAAGGGGAGGTCATTTTATTGAGGATGTTAAGGAATGTTAAAATGAATAATTCAACAACTTTGTCCAGGGGTAAGAATTTTAGAGTACTCCAGTTTATTTTACTAAGTGTATCATTGAAGTCTGTTGGGTTGAAGTTAGCTAGCTTTCTGGTAGGTCTGTATTGGTGATGGGTTAAGGCAGTGGAGATGTTGCGTATTACGTAAGCAAGCTGATGGTCACCGATACCGCAGGGGAGAGTTTCTACTGAAAAAATTATGTCAGGGTCTGAGACTAAAATCCAGTCGAGAATGGAGCCACTGTTGTTTCTAGGTTGGGTTGTGCAAGTAATAAAGTGAGTGAAGTTAAGAGATTGATGGCTACATTGGGAGAGGTAGTTGTATGATCTAGCCAGTACAGGTTAACATCACCTAAGATGGTTTCTTTGTGGAAATTGTTTGAGGTTCAGGCTAAGATTTCTTCCAACATAGGGACATTATTACCTGGTGGGATATATACGACTACCAGGCAGAGACTTCTGAATGTGTTCAATTGTAGATGTGCTATGACGAGTTCTGCTGTAGAGAATTGTGGAACAGGGTTTTGAGGAATGATGGTAAAGGAGTTAGGGCACAGAAGAGCAACTCCTCCCCCTTTCTTGTGAGGTCTGTCTGATCTTAGACAGGAAAAACCTGGAGGGAGAAATTCTGTCTCTTATGTATGGCTTTAGCCATGTCTCAGTTACAGCAACTGCATCTGGCCTGGAATAGGATATCCAGGCATGGAATTTTGGGATTTTATTTCTAATACTTTGTATGTTAATGTTTATGAGATTTACTGATTTTTGAGGTTTGGAAGGGGAAGAGGCAAATGGAGTAGGTCTGGGGTTGGGGTGGATGTCCCCACATGGGGATAGGGTAATTGTACTATTTGAGTGTAATGCTGATATCACTTTGTGCTTACAGTTGTACTATGCTATAAGGAGTGATTTAAGTAGGGTGTTATGAGTATGAAAGGATTTTGGTTGAGGAAAAACAATATATTAGTGGAGTAGAGCCTAGAAGAAATGTTGGAGTAAGAATTGTGGTTGGGGGACTGGGCAGAAGTGGAGGAGGTGGATAAGAATTGTGTTTGAGTGACAGGAAGTGTTGTGAGATGTAGAAGGAATGAGAGAGACAGAGTCATAGGGAGGAGCACTAAGGTCATAATTAGTAGTTTCATAGTTGTGGGATGAATGCAGAGGTTCCAGAGGGGGATTATGGGGAGGGGGGATTAGTAGCTAAAATAGAAGTAAGGGGGGATAGAAAATGATGACAGTCAAGTGGAATATTAGAGGGCTGGATAGTTCGATATACTGGGTGTAGATTTGCTTGATTAAAGACATTTAAAACCAAGCACTGCTGATCACTGTTTTTTCTAGGCCTCCTACCACTTAAAATGCCCTGGACAGAAATAGGGAGAATGCAGAAATGTGCCTGAATTAAAATGGACAGAAGTTCATTTCTAACTAACTATACTGTTTGATTTTAGAACTGCGGATTTTAATGCTGCTATTAATGAACAGGGTATGTTTTATAGCTTATATCCTACATGTGGATGATAGCCCTACTGAGCCTGAAAACAAGTGTCCTGCTACAGTGCTAATTTGCTGAACTGCTGGTTTAAATGTAATATCTATTGCTGCTACTCCTAAGGGAATATTTACTTGCTTGCTATATATGCTATGTGTTTATGTTATCTACTGTGAAGTAGTACCAGTCCTACCTTAACATACGCCAACTCTTTTTTCCCCCCACACCACTTTGTCTCTTCTCTCTCCTCTCAGTTCCATACTCTTCCTGTGCTATTTCCTGCACTAGTCTCTTGAAACCAACTTGCCTTGTGGAAAGAATCCTATCAGAATCACTGCAGTGGCATCTCGCAGCCTAATTTCCCCTGCATCCTGTTTCAAGAAAATAAGAAAGTATGTTGTTGGTCTCCATATCCTGCTAGTAACATTGTAAACCATTGTACTAAACCAGTTAGGGGATCTAACGCAGGCTTTAGGCCACGACAGCCAGCAGTCTCTACCTCCCTCTCTTGCATTACTATCACCCACCTCCTAACCTACACAGCAACCCCTAATACTTGCAGTCACCCCGTCCCAGTTCTACAACTAGCTAACTCCCTCTCTAACTCACCTGCAATAGCAAACCCGGCCACTAGGTGGCACCCTTAACCCAGCATTCACCTCTTGATTTTCCTTAACTAACATTTGGATCTCCCAGACCATACCTTTATACTCTCTCCTCACCCTTTACTACTGCCTGCAACCACCTATTCCATCTCAGACTCCTTGCTTATCTCTGCTCTTACCTACTCCTGACTTACCAATCTTATCCTTAGTATCCAGCTCTACTGATCGTTTCTTGTAAAGCCATTTTACTACCTACTTCAACCCGCTCCCTACCCCCAATTACCACCCACCCCCAGGGGTCCTAACCTTATAGCTCCCTGGACACACCCCCTACTCTGATCTTCCAATCCTTCTCCTTCCCACTCTAACTTCCTCCCACCCCCACTCATACCCTTTCACCACCATACACTCACACTTATTCTATTTCTCCCTCTAATTTCTTTCACTTACCCCTCCTAATTTTACTCCTTTATACACTAGAATTACCTCTTACATTTTTCTCCTCTCTGTTTTACTCCTATCCTCTCTTTTCTTATCCTTTCTCTGTTTTACTCCTATCCTCTCTTTTCTTATCCTTTCTCTGTTTTACTCCTATCCTCTCTTTTCTTATCCTAAGTTGTTCTATACTTTTACTTAATAGAATACCCCTTTCTACTTCCTCCTCTCATACTTTTCTCATCTTTCTCTAATACTCCTATGGCTCCATACCTGCCAACCCAGCTTTTACTCTCAAGTCTACTTTTTTCAACCCTATGCTCAGTTGACCTCCTATCCTTCTATGAGAAACCATTGTATGTCCAACCTTTCAATCCACATAAACACACTACAACATTTCTCAATCCACTTAATTCATATCCATATACTTCTTCTACCCCTAACTATCAACTACCTAAATTCCGCCGACTTTCACATCTCAACTATGTCTTGCCTTCTGATAAAACTAAATGACTAACCTTTCTAAAATGTAACCTCACTATGAAACCTATTAATCTTACCCTTCAAGCTGGAGATATCCACCCTAACCCTGGTCCTACTTTCCCTTCTCCCCTAGTATCCATACCCAAACTCAATAACACCTTCCTAATAGGACATCTTAATACCCAAAGCATAAACAAAATACTCTACCTGCATTCCCTCCTTCACATGCATTCATTTGACATTCTCTGCCTCTCTGAGACCTGGCTAAAGTCTTCCACTAAAGACACTGAGATTACTCCCCAAGGCTACAATATGGTAAGACTTGACCGTCCCAACCACAAAGGTGGTGGAGTTGCAATTCTTTTTAAAAATCATCTGAATATTACTACCCTTCCTGCCTCTCCAACTCAAGATAGCAAGGTAGAAGCAATCATTGCAAAACTCCAATTAAATTCCCAAAAATCCCTTTACATGTATGTACCTACCACCTGGTAATAATATACCAATCCTCGAAAATTATCTTAGTTGGGTATCTGCCACATATCCCCAAGAAACCATTATACTAGGTGACCTGAACATAGACTGGAATAGCATTAATGCTGATAATCCTTCTTCTCATATCAACCTCCATGGTTTTACCCAAACCATTACCTCAACTACTAGGCTCAACAAACATAGTAATAGAGAAAGCATTTTAGACTGGATTCTCATAAACAAAGTCAAAGATAGTTACAAAGTAGGAACCTTGCCAGATGATGTTAGCGATCACGCCTTAACATTCATAACAAGGGAAAAGGCTGATTGTGTAAACCCCTGCACTATAAGAAATATACGCACCATCAAACATTTTAATCCAGAAAGTACAGTTTTGTACCTACCATAAATGTAGATGTTCGAGGATCCACATTGCTGCAGTCCTAACTATTGGGTAGTCCGCTGTCCAGTCGGCCCGAATACCAAAGTATATGGCTGACGTCGGTCAGGGCGCATTAGACTGACGTCAGTACGTCAGGGTACTAATGCGCATGACCGACGTCATATCTTCAGTCTTTTCTTGCCCCAGATGTCAGAAGACCCTGAAAAGATAAGGCCAAAACCAAAAACTCCAAACATACCTGCACCAAAAATATGTACAATATATACAAAATTACCAGAATATAACCTCACCTACACAACCACCCCTAAACACAGAGGGGAAGGAGGGAGTAAATTGGACTGCAGCAATGTGGATCCTCGAACATCTACATTTATGGTAGGTACAAAACTGTACTATGTTCTTCATTCCACATTGCTGCAGTCCTAACTATTGGGTAGAATCCCAAAGCAGAGGTAAGGGAGGCTGGCAAATCATAAGGAAGCAGGAACTGACAACATGCCTTGCAAAATAGCTGTGGCAAAACCAGCCCTAGACTTAGAGTAGAGAGGAAGGTGATAATGCTTAGAGAAAGTATGCACTGAACTCCAAGTAGCTGCCTCCAAAATATCCTTAGTTGCCACCCCTTAGAAATGCTGTTGAAGTGGCAGTAGCCCTAGTGGAATGAGGCCTAATCCCAGCTGGAATCTCCTTGCCATGATGGGAATAACAAAATGCAATGCAAAGCCCAATCCACCTAGAAATAGTTTGTTTTGACACAGGCTTGCCCTGCGAACTCAAAGCAAAAGAAACAAACAACTGCTGAGACTGCCTAAAATCCTTAGTCCTGCTCAAATAATAACGCAATAGCCTGTGTACATCTAAAGTGTGCAAAATCTTTTCCCCTTTATTTTGGGGATCTGCATAAAAAGTAGGCAAATGAATAGTTTGGTTTAAAGCCACACTAGAAACCACCTTAGGCATTAAGGAAGGATTAGTACGTAAAGATACCCTATCCTTATGAAAAACCAAAAAAGGCTCTACCGCCATAAGGGCCTGCAACTCAGAAACCCTTCTTGCAGAAGTAATGGCCAACAAAAAAGCAGTCTTCCATGACAAGTATTTCAATTCAGCAGTAGCCGCAGGCTCAAAAAGTTGTAGAGTAAGTTTCTCCAACACAAAATTGAGATCCCAAGCAGGAGTAGGAGCTCTACGTGGGGGTCTTATATTCTTTGCCCCTCTAAGAAATTGCTTGAACAAAGGATGTGAAAACAATGGTGGGTCACAATCATAGTGAGCTGAAATTGCTGCAGCATGAATCTTAATGGAAGAGAAAGACAAACCTTTGTCCAATAACTCAGTAAGATATTGAAGAGCCACACTCAAATTAGGCTCAGAAATCTCCAAATTGTTTGCTGCACTCCAAAATAAAAATCTCTTCCATTTTTCTGCATACACTTTCCTTGTACTAGGTCTTCTGGCTTCCATAATCACATTTAAAACTTGTTGAGGAAGTTGAGACCTGCTGTCTTTCAAAACAGAATATGCCAGGCTGTTAGATGAAGAGAGTGAAGCTTGACGTTGAGCAGGTGACCGTCCCCCTGAGACAACAGGTGTGGAATCAAGGGTAAAGGCCATGGAGGCTTCCTTACCAGACTCCTCAGTAATGGGTACCAGTGCTGCCGAGGCCAATCTGGAGCTATTAAAATCATCCTTGGCTTGTCTTGTCTGACCTTTAGAAGCACCTTTGGGAGAAGAGGCAGAGGTGGAAAAGCATACACATGAAGATTTTTCCAACTGAAAGAAAGAGCATCCACTTTCCAAGCTGTGTGATGAAACCTCTTTGTGCAAAACTTTGGCAGCTGGTGGTTTAGTGGAGAAGCGAACAGATCTATGTCTGGAGTTCCCCATGACACTGTCAATTTTGAAATACATGAAGATCCAGTTTCCACCGTGGGGATCCATGATTTGTCTGCTTAACACATCTGCTAAGGAGTTCTGTGCTCGGCAGAAACCTTGCCTGAAGCGTTAGTTGCAAGCTGAGCGCAGTCTCCCATAAAATCATTGCTTGCCTGCACAATGGGTAAGAATGTGTTCCCCTTGTTTGTTGATGTACCACATGACAGTTGTGTTGTCTGTTAGAATCAACACCTGCCCTGGAAGAAGTAATTCCTTGAAAGCCATTAATGCAAACTGGACTGCTAACATCTCTTTCATGTTGATATGTAGATGCTGTAGTCTGGCAGGCCACTTGTCTTGTATCCACTTTCCATTTAGATGAGCTCCCAAGCAATGTCTGAGGCATCTGTCATTAGAATCTGACTCGCCTCTGGCCGGGTCACAGAGAGTCCCTTGTTTAGGTGACATTCCTGAGCCCACCACAAAAATTCCTTTTGAATGCAAGGTATTATTTGAATGACAGTGTCCAAATCCTGGCAGTGCTGTGTCCATACATTTTTGAGATACCATTGCAGCTTCCTCATATGCAGTTTGGCATTGGGAAGCACCAGAATACAAGATGCCATGAACCCTAGGCTTGAAGGACTGTCCTTGCAGTCAGCCCGGACTGAAGAGATAGTTGATGGAAGTAACTGGAAAGATTCTTTTGTTTGTCCGGGGTTAAAAGGCCATCTGGGCTGCTGTATTCAGTCTCACACCCAGAAAGCACATGTCTTGAGAGGGTACTAGACTGGACTTTATTTCGTTCACAGAATACCCTAGGCATCTTAGCACTGCTATGACATATTCCAAATGCTGTAGAAGGTCTTCCTTTTCTTGAGCCAGAATCAGGCAGTCGTCCAAGTAAGGATAGATTTGAATTCCTTTTAGCCTGAAGTAAGCTATCACTGGAGCCAGAACCTTTGTGAATACTCTGGGCGCAGTAGATAAGCCAAAGGGCAATGCAGAGAACTGATAATGAGAATTTCCAGCTCGAAACGCAGATACTTCCTGCAACTTAGTCTTATAGGCACATGAAGGTAAGCTTCCTTGAGATCTAAAGTTACCATCCAGTGATCTTTGCCCAGCAGAGGTAAAAGCTGTTGTAACGTCAACATTTTGAACTTGGGAATGTCCAGATAAGTGTTGAGGATAGATAAATCCAAAATTGGTCTCCACGTGTTCCCCTTCTTGGTACTAGGAACAGGCGAGAATAAAATCCTAGGCCCCTTTCTGGCACAGGAACTGGCTGAATGGCCCCTATTTGGAGCAACAGAGAAATTTGCTTGTGAGCCTCTGTTCTTTGTAGAGGAGGAATGTCTGGCATGCCTTTGAAAGGAGGCAAGGTATGGAAATAAAACCTGTAACCGTGGTGAATGATATCCAGAACCCATCTGTCTTGGGTAATTAAATCCCAATTTTCTTTGAAAAGAGACAGCCTTCCTTCCAAAGGTGCTGCCAGGCGAGAATGAACTGGCAGCTGAAAAGGCAGGTCATTGGGTCTGCTTACGAAAGGACTGACCCCTGCCGTCACCAGAAGTCTGAGCAGGGGAACTCCCTGTCCTAGGCCTAAAAGAACCTTGAGCTCTGCCCCTACCACGTCTAGACCTACCCCTAGACTGGGAATCATAAGCAGGATAAGTCCATCCCTTAGTAGGCCAATTTCTACTAAACATCGGAGGCTGCACGTGCAAAATATCCTTAACAGTTTGCATAGACTTAGCCTTGTCCTCCATTTTCTTTAAAACTGCTTCCACAGGCGAACCAAACAACACATCAGACTGTAAAGGAGCATCCAAAATCCTTGTTTTAACATGCTCAGCTAAATTCTGATCTCTCAACCAGGCGTGCCTCTGAAGAACAGAACCAGTGGCAGCCACCCTCGAGGAGGCCTGCACAGCATCAAAACCACACTGCAAGGAATGTTTACCCACCTGTTCAGACACATGAACTAAATCCTGCAACTCTTTACACTCAATACCTTCCAGAGCATCCACCTTAGATTTCAATTGTGAAAGGAGATAATTCTGATATTTTAACATGTGAAACTGACAATTCAACGCCCTCATGGCTAAAGTGGAAGTAGTATACACTTTCTTTCCCCATCTATCCAAAGCCCTTGCCTCTTTATCAGGAGGGACAGGATTTTTAACAACAGAGGCCTTTCACACCTTTAGGCCCCTGAGAGACAGTTTCCGGGTCTGCCCTAGGACTCTTAAAAAGATACTTATGAGCTTCAGGCACCCTATAGTACCTATCCGGTTTAACTGGGGCAGGAGGCAAAGAATCAGGATTCAGGAAGCCTCTGCAAAACATCTTCCACCACATTCAGAACAGGAGGTATAGCTAAAGGCCTATGCTGGGGTAAAAACAAGAATTCCCTAAGCCTCTTCCTGGAATCAGAGAAATCTTGACCTTCCCATTTAAAATGCTCCATCATGGAATGCAGAGTCTCTGAAAATGAAAAATCCTCAGGAGGAGAAGCTGAAGGAGTAGAATCATCCACATCAGAATCAGAATAAGGAGGATACTCCTGCAAGTCTTCAGCCGAAGACTCAGAAGCCTCGAACATTGCTCAAAACTCTCAAACTCAGGTTCCACCCTAGGCCTCTTATCAGGAGGGCATAGAACCTCTAATCATAGTAATCAAATCCTCTGCCATTTTAAGCATATGTTTCTTAGGCAAAGACCCTGAAGCACTAGGAGAAACCCCACTGAAGCTAAACTTGGCCTGCCTCTCAAAGAAGCCTTGGAAACAGAAGGGAGGCTCTAACCACCTTAGGAAGAGGGAAGAACAGCCACCTGAGAAGCCCCCTCAGCCTGGCCTACTTCCTGAGAGGATACATCCTGTAACAGTAAAGTCTCTCCCTGAGACTCCAAAGAAACTCCTGGCAGAACCTCCGGCTCCACTGAGCCTTCTAAAGAACCGACGTCTGGGACTGTCGGTTCTTCCACTCTAGGCTTTGCTGCTTTGTCCTTGCGCTTTTGGCGGGCGTCGGAGCATCCGGCGGCATTTTATAATTACAACGCTTCCCAAAAACTAACCTGGCACAGTCTAACCTTCTCTTAATAGTGCGTTTGTTAAATCTAGCACAAGAGCGGCATCCAACAACGTCGTGCTCAGGCCCTAAACAAGATATACACAAAGTATGGTAATCCCTATGAGGTATCTGTTTCCCACAAGAAATACAGTTATTCACTTTTTCTGACATCCGGTTAAATACTGAGGCAAGAAAAAACCAAAATATTCCCCAACGGGGTACTTAGCCAACTTTGATTCGGTCTGAAACTCTGACTTCAGAAACTTTCAGAACGCCAACCTGCACTCGCAAAATTGCTTCTGCATCGGACCATGCGGCAAAAAAGACTGAAGATATGGCGTCGGTCATGCGCATTAGTACCCTGGCGTACTGGCGTCAGTCTAATGCGCCCTGACCGGCGTCATATACTTTGGTATTCGGGCCGACTGGACAGCGGACTACCCAATAGTTAGGACTGCAGCAATGTGGAGTGAAGAACATCTGTTTCAGTCTGAACTTGGTGCATGTAACTGGAACCCCTTAATAACACTTCCTCTTGAAAATGCAGTACTATACTTTAACTCTACTTTTTTATCCATTCTTGACATACATGCTCCTGAACGTATCATTAGAATTAAATCTAATGCAGCCCCCTGGCTCTCCCATGAAACCAAAAAACTTATTCTCACTAGAAATGAAGTCTGGGCCACATGGAGATCCCACAGAAATAACCCTGATCTTCTACACTTCCGCCAGCTTAGAAATCTAACCAAAAAGGCAATAATAGCTAACAAAAAAAATTCTCCTTCGATCTACAACAAACTCACCTTAATAATTCTAAACTTTTCTGGTCCTCAGTCAATAGATTCCTCTCCCCAGGAATTTCTAAAACACCTTCCCCACTTAATGCTGATCCTGATAGCCCTCAACAAACTGCAGATGCTTTCAACACATTCTTCACTGAAACTATACAAGCTCTTGCTAAACAACTGAATGCCAACAACTCACACCCACCATGTAACCTTACAAACTCTTCCTTTAAATTCTCTCTACATCCTAACTCTACATCTTACATATACAGACTCCTTCTCAAACTAAAACCTTGTACCCCCTCTGCTGACAAGCTCCCTTCACTCTTTCTACAAAAAGCTGCCAAGGTTATCGCATATCCTATTTCTATTCTCATAAACAGGACAATCAAAGAAGGAATCGTCCCAGATATCTGGAAGGTCTCTCATATTATCCCACTCCATAAAGGTGGTAACTCCATAGACTACTACAACTATAGACCTATTGCTCTCCTCTCTCCTCTGGCCAAAATTATGGAGAAATGTATCCACCATCAGCTTGTACAACACCTCTCTCTCCACAACATTATAGCTAACTGTCAATATGGCTTCAGACAGTATCATAGTACTACTACCGCCCTGCTTTCCTTTGTAGACACTATTACTCTGAACCGTAACAACCTACTCTTCTGCCATCTTCATTGACATCTCCAAAGCATTCGATATGGTTAACCACTCTTTATTAATCAATACTCTTGAATCCCTATCTTTTGATATCCCAACCATTAGATGGTTTAATTCTTATCTTACAAACAGAAAACAAGCAGTTCTCTGGAATAACCACATTTCTTCTCTTTTGCCTGTTTCTATCGGAGTTCCACAAAGCTCCATTCTTGGCCCACTTTTTTTTCCCTCTTCATTAATGATCTCCAAACAATAATCCCGCAAGCTACCTGCATTCAAAATGCCGATGATTCTACACTCATCTGCTCAGCATCTTCCACCTCAGAACTTCTCTCTCATACTCAAAAAAATCTTTAATACCGTAGAAACATGGTTCTCCAGTCGATTCCTCTTATTAAATGCTAAAAAAACTAAACTTCTCCTCTTCACCCCCACTTCCAGGACCCCCCCCCTTAAACTTCACCATCTCCTCCAACAATGCCACTGTCATCTCTCCCGACTCTACCACTAAACTGTTAGGTACTACAATTGATAATAATCTCTCTTTCAGCCAACACATTAACAACTCCATAAAACTTGTCAATAGAAAAATAGGATCCTTATATCGTATTGGTCCATTTCTGACGCCTTCCACTAGAACTAGGATTGCTCACTCCCATCTTCTTTCTACTCTTCTCTACGCTTCTCCCATCTTTACCAACCTCAAGAAAAACAACCTTACCAAACTGGCAACCTGCTACAATAACAATGCTCGCTTCGCTACAGGTAACCCCTACAGAACACATCACTGTCTCAACCTGAAACCACTAGGCTGGCTAGAGTTTCAAAACTATCTTGCAATCCAACAACTCACTATTGCCCATAACATTCTGTACCAACCAAAGAACACCCCTATACTCTCTCAACTCATAATCCCCTATAACAATCTTAACTCTCTCCGCTCTTCTAGTAAACTATTGACTAGTTCTAGAAAATCAAATAACACTGCTGGTGACTCCCTTTTTACCAATTCGGTAGGTACAAAATGGAATTTATTACCTAACAACATAACAAAGATTACATCATTGGCTCTTTTCAAACAAAACATTAAACTGCACTTCCAAAACCACTGGCTGTGCTCCTGTAGTAAACCTGATTAACTTTCCACTACTTATACTCTACTTTAGAACTACCTCCTACTTCTCGCTGACTCTATCCTCCACTTGGCTTTCTTCTTCTACTCCCACTTGTCTTCCTAATACTTCTTTGCTTGTTGACTGTCTTACTTGCTCTCCTTTCCATAACTAATCCCTTCTAACTTCCCTTATTCTTAGCTCTCTTTTCTCTTACTTCCTACCCTGTATTTTTATCATACAAAGTATTTTTTTTTATTTTTCTATAATGTCTTTTGGACTATAACTGTGTGTGGTAGTAATTAATTCATTTAGTATCATTTAATATCTTTATCAGGGAGGGATATTTTATGTTTGTATAAGGTTTTTTGGACTGCAACTGTGTGGGTTAGTAACTAACTCATTTAGTAATAATATGAAACTGTAGAGTTGTTAGTTTTTTTCTTTTACGAACTTTCTTACAAACACTGATGTTTTTCTTTATTGTATTCTCTGTGGAGCTTTTCTCCCCGGGCCTCTACTGAAAATGGAAATATCTCCAGCTAGACTAGCCCGGTCAACAAATGTAAAATAAAATAAACTATTCCCAAAGCATTACTGGTTATGGGTTAAATCAATTATTTGAATTGGTAAAACCATATACTCTTACCAAGCTCTTCAAAGACGTTTAAAAAAATGAAATGGCAAACAGATAAAAACATTTCAGTGGGACGGTTAAAAAATGATTAAAGATATTCAATTTGGTGACACATACTACAAATATTTCTCTAAATTAAATTATAGGACACTTTAACAAACAGAAAAAAAATGGTAAAGCATATCAGAAGATATCCTTTAAAACTACACTTACCAAAAACACTTCTAACTTCCTGCTTTTTAACAAGGTAGTCAACGTAGTCACCAATTACAGAAAGGTTAACCTCCCTAAAATTAAAAAAAAATACATTATGTAAGACAAAACAAAACATCTGTAATACCCCGCTTCCACATAAAAAGTAAAACCACATCATCACACTCATTAGGAATTAAGTGACTTAAGTCCCTAAAAATAAGTATAGCATTTCTTCAGTTTATAATGCACCAAAGGAAAGTCATCTGTTGTATATTAGACGTGCATGACGCAAAATCGGGCAATTCAAACCGATGCTGCAGAGACATGGTCATTCTAAGGCAAGATGCAGCACTGCTAACTCACCTGAATAAAGCAATCATGGTGCCAAAACAGCTTATAAGATAGATGAAACT
>NC_056737.1:78871423-78885705 GCF_019279795.1 Protopterus annectens | reverse complement strand
AACTTAAACCTCAACACGGATATCAATAGGACGTGCTGGAGGGACAGATTCATCACCCAGAGACTCCCTACACTCTGGAACAGAATCCCAGTCCATGTGAGGCAGAGCCCCTCACTGACTCTGTTCAAGAGAAATCTTGACGAGTGGATGGGAGATCGTAGGTTTACCCCGGGAATCATCTCTATCACTGCTGGACAGAGGCACAGCAAACTAATGGGTATAGTATTCTCATCCTAAGGGGTGGTGAAAGCCACACACACTCTGGCTAGGCTTGTAAATGCCCTAGGGCAGATAGCCTAGTATGAACCTATGAACCTATGAGAGTACAGGCGAGGCATATAAGAGAGTAGAGAGTAGGTGCGATCGGGCGATTTCAGTCCTAGCCAGTGGGGTTAAAAAGTCTTCTTTCTATACAGTGATCCAAGCTTCTTATTGATGGTCTGTATGGTTTTGTTGACCTGTAGGTCAAATTTCAGATTATTGTCTAGGATAACCCCTACCAGTTTGGTGCGATTATCTGGGGAAATAGTGGTACCATTGTTAGATGTGACAGAGAATGAAAGTGTGGTGGATCTACTAATGGGAGAGAAGAGTAGAAGTTTAGTTTTATTGGGGTTCAGAAGTAGGCATTGATTGGTGAGCTAGTTCTCGATAGTGTTAAATGTATTTTGGGTTAAGATTTGAAAGTCGGATGGGAAGGTGGCTGAGTAGATGAGACTGGAATCATCTGCGTATTGGATGCAGGAGGCTTTAGGGATAGCAGTGTGGATGGAGGTTGTTGATAAAAATAGAGAAGAGTAGTAGACCTAGTCTGGACCCTTGGACACCAAGTGTGAAAGGTAACTGGCTGGAGAGTTTGCCCTGCCATAGTACTGCCTGCTGTCTACCAGTCAGGTAGGACTGGAACCACTGGATAGCACGCTTGAGGGAAATGGATTTTAGTGAAAGAATGAGAAGTTCATGGTTGACCATGTCAAAAGCTTTTGATAGGTCAAGAATGAGGGCAGAGGTTAGCCTACTGTCATTCCTGTTTTGGTTTATGGCAGTAGTAAAGGAAAGGAGGGCTGAGGTGGTGCTGTGGTACGGTGTGAAACCATGCTGGGAGTCAGACAGTAAGTTAATCTGTGAAAGGTATTGCATTAGTTGCTTGTGCACACATTTCTCCATTATTTTGGCTAGTGGGGAAAGAACAGCAATGGGTCTATAGTTGGATATGTCTGAGGAGCTACCACCTTTATGGAGTGGGATGTCGTGAGATATTTTCCAGAGAGAGGGGGTAGCATTTTCGGATAAGGTTCTGTTGATGAGGATAGATATGGGATATGCAACGGCATCTGCAGCTATTTGCAGGGATGAGGTCAGCAGCGAGAGTGGTAGGTTTTAGATTTTTTATAAGTGTTTTGATAAAACTAGTGGATATTGGTTGGAAGCCAAATTCCGGGTGACTATTAGGTAGATTAGGCATGTGGTTTAAGTTAGAGGGGGTTAGTTGATTTGCTAGGGATTGGATTGTTTCAGTGAAAAAGTTATTAAAAGGCACTAGCTATTGTCTATGAACTATGGGAGTAGTTAGCTGGGGTTCGGGTGTTGATTTAAGCCTGCCCAGAACTTTTGAGGGTTGTTGTGCTGTTTTTGTAGGAGATTTTGGTAGAAGCTTTTTTTTATCCAGTAAAATAGATTTTTTTTCATCATTCCTGAGTGGACGATATTGTAGATGGTCAAGTGGGGCTTTGGTTGTTCTCCAGCCGGCCCAGGCTCTGTTTCTATTTTTGATTTTTGCTTTGGTATGTTTTGTGAGCCATGGTGCTGTATTTGATCTAGTTTTTGTTGTACGTGTTGGAGCATGGGAATCAAGGATACTTAGGAATTTAGTGTTAAAGTGATCTATGGCCTCCTCTAATGTTAGATTTTTTAGTTTTGACCAGTCAACTGCATTTAATTCATTTTGGAATATAGCAGCAGCAAAGTTTTTTCTGTTTCTAAATGTTTTATATTTGGGTTGGTGAGGGTTTCCTGCCTTATGTTTTATGATATAGGTTAAACAATGGTCGCGGAGGTCATCAGGGAAAGTACCAGCTGTGTACAGTTGGGGTTGGTTATTAACTAGGATCCAGTCTAGAATACTTTCCTAATTGGTTGGTTTGTTTATCCTAGTGGGAGAGGTTACGGTCCGTTTAAACCCAGATAAGTTTATACGAGTGAGGGGAGGGTCGGAACATTAAGGCTACTACAGTGATTTAACATATATAGGACCTTAAATGCAGCTGTAATAATTTCTGGCAACAAAGATTATTAGATATCTGTAATTGCAATAGCATGAGGTCTACGTTAATACCAGTATGCTGACCGCGCATTACCACTAATAGCACACAGAGGATACCAGGATTGTGAATCAGAAGCAATACAACAAATAGCAATAACATATATTGTGTAAAGGTAACATGTTTAGAGTTATGCACATCTAACTGTGGAGTACTTTGCACTATTAGGTTAAGATAACAGCACGTAATTACGTGGACCAGTTATGTACAATACAACCATCAAATCCTGCACATTACAGTTTAAGTGCTACAGCAGGTAGGCTGCACTTACAAATAATGCATATACAACAAGCAGAGCAGGAACAGTTCTAAAACCAAACCGCCACGATACAGACTTGTGCAAAGCTAAAAGCCATCTCCATATAATAGCATCAAAGAAACACACACAGCTCTTATGTTAGGCAGGATTATTTTAGGTGTGTGTGTGTGTGTGTGTGTGTGTATATATCACACACATACACATTATATAATTACACACACATATATTATACACACATATTTGTATTACTGTAAAGCTTCATATGGAACTATGTTTGTGTCTAACAAAGCCAAAACGGGCCATGACTGCAGATAACGGTGGAAGCAGGCAGACTGCCAAACTGACAGCTCTTTTTCTAGGTTTTAGCTGCCACTTCACAACAGTCTGGTATAATGCCTACAGAACTGCTGCCAACCACTGGTCAATCTCCTAATCCTTCTACCCTCACTTATCAGCAACACCACAAGACACAAACAAGTCAAGAGGTAGCTGCTCCCCTCCACATTACCTGCACACAGCAATCCACTTTTTGAGGACAGAACCTCAACTTGCAGTGAATAACTCACTTTTCCAAAAGAAAACATTGACCACAGCTTTAGAAACAGATTTTTATCCCATCCACTTGAAACTCAAAATCAAGTTGCTCTAGTGCATGCTAGAAGCAGTGTCAACTGGGACTAGCTGAACTGTCACAGAATGGTATAGTTACGGACAACAGTGAGCTATCAGGCTGAAACCTGCAATCCCATTACAGAGAACAGAGTTTATATCTGAAATGCCATAATTAAATATGACACAACTACCATGTAGCACAAACGGGAAAACTGCACAGACTACTGTGAGACTGAAGATAACTATCATGGATGGAGTGGTCTCAACTTTTGAAAAGTATTTCACAGCAGAAGTCAGCCTCTTCAGAGAATGATGTTACTTCATTAAGTCCAAATTCCAGATAGCCAAAAGACTTTTCCAGTTCAATGGATGCACCGAACAAGGTACTTACCCACTGGGAGCAAACAGATTCTGAAACTTCTTGGCAATACACAGCATGGCCTTGGACTTGAGGTGCTGAGAAACAGGAAGGTAACCAAAATCCATTTTCTATTATGTGAAATTCCAACACAAAAACAAAATCGAAAAACAAATAAAGCTTAAAACAGTCCCAAACCCTTCTAAAGGAGGATTTATTACTAAAAGGGCAGATTTATGTTATGTGGTGACAAAGTATGTGGTGCCAAAGTATTCCCAAGTCAGTTTTGGCACAAATATGAAACAGGAAACAGCAACATTTATTTGACATTTGTTTACTGGGATAATATGACTGGGTCAAAAAATTTTCAGGAGGCGACCCGGAGAGAAAATCTCCAAATTACAGAGATATACAAACTTTGAACAAATAAAATCTGCAGCAATACGGGATTATAAGAGTTACAGGAAGTGTAATATGGACTTACAAATAAGTAAAAGTTACACAGTAACATGGATTTACAAATAAGTAAAAGTTACACAGTAACATGATAAAAGCAACAGTCCAAGAATTAAGCACATTGCTGTGAAGTGTTTAGTAACAAATCAGTAAGTACAAGAAAGAAGACACAGTCTGAAGAAGTTCATAAGCATAGAGAGAGATTCAACATAGCCTAATCTGGAGAAAATGTTTAGCCTGGATTGCCACCATGGTACAGCCAGGAGTTAATCTTGTGTTTCAGCATGGATTTAAAGGCAAGATTAGAAGTAGGTCTCACAGTTAGCAGAAGAGAATTCCAAGCGTTTTCTTGCTATATACCATTTTACATCAATGGGATGAGGTCATCAGGTCTACCAATTACACAAAAATTTAAATCATTCACAGAGGGTCTCTGTTTGATAACTGCAGTCTTCCTTTCTCAACAAGCGGGATGAAGCAGGCTGATCTGCGCAAAATTATTTAATCCTGTACTACAGGAACTGCAGACATGTATGTATGGTCAGATTATAGACCAGATCCTAGTTCATTTTAACAGGTGAAAAAAAAGACTAGAACATGAATATAACTGGTTTAGTGAAAGCTCAGGGACCATTTCTGGAAACAACTAAAGGCCATATACAGAAATATCTTCAATAGTGTGCAGACATGATCAGCCTCCTAGGACGCCTACAGCTTTCATCCTTTTACAGCTTAATGCAAAGCAAAATTTTGCTTTTCCCCACAATAAATGTGCACTATTTTTATTTATTTCAAATTATCCCCCCTTTCCTATCAATAAGTAGGCTTTTTAAGAAACAAGGTTACTCATTTCCCAATATGCTTCAAAACTCTGCAATGTTAAGTTAAATGCATTAAGAGTGCATTGAATTCATTACATACATCTGTCAAACCTTCTCATACCTCTGCCTGCAGAGGTACAAGATGCGAAAAGACCTTCCAAGAAACAATTAAAACCACACAGGCAAGTCACCCAAAGGAAATCAAGACCACAGAGGAAGTGAGCTTGAAAAACAGAAGCAGTCGACACCCAAACCCCAAGTTGTAAGGAAAGGAAAAGCTTGTAATTTGTTTTTTAGAGTTTGTTCAAGTTTTGTGGGCTAAGAGAATACCTTTTCTAGGACAAGAAAAGCTGACAGAAATAACAAACTTTTTATGCAATACAGCTACTCACTAGGAAGAAAAGAGCCAAACATTCCCAGACAAACTATGAGAAAAAATAGCCAAATATTCCCAGACAAACGATGAGAAAAGATCAGGGTAAGTATTCCCCAATACAAATGCTTCCATTAGGCACCAAGTCTTTAGAACGGTCGTAAAAAATCTAAAACTCTTCCACAATTACCCAAGTATCACTCTAGACCTTGAAATGGACAATCTCAGCACAAATTAGAATGGTGTCAGAATAGCAAGACAAACCTCAAGACACTGGAATATGCAGACTGCCACCACAAGGTGGACCACAGAGAGAGTGAGTGCTAACAACCACCACCTCCTCCTTCCCCTGAAGGACAAAACATCCATGACAAACAGTCCTCCGCCATGTAAAGCCACAAGGCTGTAGCACTGCGTCTTCCTTTTTCATGATGACACCCACACTAGAAGTCTCTAACACAGGGGGAGGGGGGGACTAATATCATCCAAGCAAATTCGAAAGTCCAGGGATGAGCACATTTTTTTTTTTTTTTGGACATCCATGAGACTTTCTCCCCGGGAACATGAACTATACTCACCAATTCAAGTTCAGTTAGAAGTAAAGAACCTTCCTCCGAAGGGGAAGTGGAGTTTGTTCCACTCTTTGCTGAAGTAGTCACACTGCTTACTGGCTAAACAGAAAAGGTTTTGGATACCGATGGGTCTTACTCAACCCGAAAGACAGCCAAGGAACTGAACCACCACCCTCTCTTCGAAGGTCCATAATACATAAGCTCCATATCCCCACAAGGCTTTCCTCATCTTTTCATGTGCCCCCACTACATACCTCAAAATATTTATATTACGAATTATTTTCAAGTAAATTAGAACTATGGCTGCAAGACTAAGTTAATGCACGAAAAGGAGTACACATTACACACACTACATTTTAAATGTTATTAGCATTACAATGTCAAATGCATCAAAACTGATACAGCTGCTTTAGATATTCATTTTTCTTCATCAAAACAAGCAGTTATCGGGTGTTTGCTCTTACTTAGGGAAGCATTAATAAACACACACAAGACAAGTAAAATGCCTGGTGATTCTAAAGGTATACGATGTCACTGTTTACAATACATTAAAAGTAACATTTTTCACAATAAACAAGACATGTTTGGCAGCACAAAATTAGCAAAGTAAACAACTATATTTCACAATGTGTAGCAAAGTAGACAATTAATTTCAAAAGAAACTGAAAGTAAACTTTGATACAACGCATCTATATTACTTACCCATCTTTATCAAATGGCGTGAACGTGGCAGCTACAAGACCTGTCAAACTGTTAGAATGAGAAGCCATCTAAGACGAAAGAAAAAGAGAAAAAAAGAAAAATCTCAAGTTCATCCTCCATTAAAACAGGTTAAGTCAGCAGTGACCTACAAATTTCATGGACAAAGGACATACGGAACATGTGAAATTCTGGTATGCCTTATTAATGACAAGGGGAAATTTCCTTAATTCTTATTTTGATAGGGATGCAAGTTCTCCACTCACACATAACAGCTGATTCTACTTTATAAACATTTATAGGTCTGTTAATGGGCTGCTATGAAAGTATACAAAAACAATTAAGATATCCATGGCATCACTTAAAACTGCCAATTTTAAAATTAAAAAAAATGTACATTTCATTACGTATTAAACAAATCATTTAGATCAAAACCAATCTCAAGTGGAAGTTTTGGCTTTACACTATATGGGTAGCTCTGTTCAAGACAGGAAGAAAAACATTAGCAATGCTTTAAATGCTAGCAAAAAATGCTTCACAAGACCTGCTTATATCAAAGTGAAAAGAGTCTCCTGAGCGTACACTAGAGATCTCAAACTTAATCGTTCATGTTGACTTAAAAATATCTACTCAAGTTATGCATTGTGTTATTAAAATATACATTTTACACTTGACCTTTTGCTATTATGGAGTATAAACTGCTTTGAAAGCTCTGGACTTCAGAAAGGTCACCTCAGTAACACTTAATGTCAGGAGAAGACAAAGGACCCCCCAAGTAACCTCGTTTCATACCTGTGCTTTTGTATGTAGGCTAGTACTGCAACATGTAAATGCAGAATCAAATTGCTGCTTTAAAGTAACCTTTTGAGTAAACACTAACAGCGTCTGTTTGCAAAAGTTAGAATCTATGTAAGGGAAAATCTCTTCAACAGCAATTCCAAACATTAAAATACTTTACACATTCAAATGTGATCGTTAAGGCCCTGTAATTGTCTACATGCATTCAAGTCCCTGACCACAAGGTCAACTCTTACAGGTGTATTACTAATGCATTAACTTCTCAGGGTGTCAGATACTACTACTCAGTTTTAGACCACGACTGTAGTGCCACTTATAAGTTTATCACACTTTTCTGGAGGATGATGGGGTTTTCAGGGATTCTACTACTGCTCCTAGTTTACAATCATCTACAAACTTTGTCAAAGACCTTTTACAGTTGCATTAACATAAGAAACAGGTGCCAAAAAGGAGTGACCACAGCACTAAGCCCAGAGAAACCTCATGACTATTCTTTCCCTGGACTTGTACAGGAGACTAAAGGCACTTTACAGCTCATCACCCGAAAACTGAAGCGCAGAACAGCATACACCAATAACTAAATGCAGGACACTACAATCTTAGCCACACCTCACGCATACTTGATCTTTGCCACATTTAAACATTTCCTATGGATGTCAAACTTACTAACATTACAGACTAAACTCTTTTTTTGCTCTTTACGAGGGACTTGGACAAACCATAAACTGAAGTAGAGATGTACAATATTAATTGCTGTAATGCAGTTTTAACATTGTACACATTAAAATCTTCTCAGTCTTATTTTTATACCAGACATAATTCTCACTTACCAAGGAATCATGCAACACATAAAAATTCAGTCTTCATTTCAATGTTTTAATTCAATAATCTAAGCACCAGTAGACTGCAGAAATTTCTGCCATCATGAACACACTGCAGACAAAACTACACAGTTATTTACTTACCAGAACACTGGATCTGGATTATCCACATCCAGCCACTTCAATTTAAAAACTGGTCTGCTACTGTGCATCAACAAACTCAGCTTTCCTCAAAAAGCTCAATTCCTCCTTTACCTCCCAAAATTCATCAGTGCTCCCACTTAAAATGAACAAGTTTAATCACAAACCCTCAAAAAAAAACCTTCCCATGGGAAGAAGAGGCATCATAAACAAAAAAAAACAGAAATGGCCCAGTGGAGTCAGTGAGGTCTATTAGGAAACAATACACAATTTTAGAAGGAGATAGAGGGATGGAGGAAGGGTTACTGAAGTGGAGAGATATGGATAATAGCTATTACCATAAAATTGGATGTCCACCTTAGATTATCCAGTCTATTTACTGGTTGGGACATTAACCAGCCAACAGCCTAAATGGCTTCATAAAATACTAACAGAGTATACAGTAACCACAAAAGGAAAACTTGGACACAGATAAAGACATCCAGCTTGTAATATTTGTATAAGGTATGTACAGATGCATATGCGGCCATTCCATGAATCACAACTGCTGAGGAGTAATGAAGAGGAAGTAGCAGCCATGCTACCAACAATGAGCCTTTGGTTTGCATGGGAGCATGCTGTTGGACAAAACATAATTGCAGAAGATGCACCAGGAAAACCATCTGGCCAAGGAAATGTCAGCATGAATTTAAAAGAAACAACTGTTGCTCATACAGTTTAATTTATCTTGCATGATGCAGGTAAGACCAGTCATCTAGAGATGCTCAAAACAAGCAAGGGGGGTATTCTTCCTAGTTAGGGCAAGATAGGGAAAAAAAGACAAGCTAATGGAGAGCTGGGAACCTTAAGTAAGAAGGATGGTTTTGTATACAATGAATCCCTACCCTAATAGGAGACTATGTAAGGGGGCTTGCAAGATAACAGCTGTAGTTATGGCTATTACTTTTCCCAGAAGGATTTCATAAGTAATCTAGGTTTTCCAGAGCAAACAACTGAAGCATAACTAATGGACAAGCTCAACAGCAGGCCACATCAGAATTAAAACAAAGCTGGGACCCAATGTGGTGCGAGATCTCCAATAGGAGACTAAAGTAATATAACTTATAATAATGCGCTGCAAATCTTTTGAAAAGTAAATGACTGAAAATTCAGCTAAGAAAATTGCTGCTGAATCAACTTATGGTATAGGAAATAGACCCTGCAATAAAAAGGGATGATATTAAAGAGAGGGTCAGCCTTCTTTAAGAAGCCCAAAAGGAAAAATAATCTTTCCATTTGCTCTTATATTGCTTGCTTGGCTTGTAGATGATTTGTCAGAAGCTGTGGGAATGTGGAACACCTTTTGGGGAAAGAAAAGGTCTCTTAGCATTAATGTAATGGGCAAAACCATATGTTTAGACAAAGTCATGCAGGCCTGGCTGAGACCTACTGGATGGATGGGAAAGAAGTTAGTGGGATCAAGGAGCAGGGAGACCTACTCAAGGTGAGGCTACAACAGGGGGGAAAAACTGTTTCAAAGACCAGAATGGTGCTACATGACAACCACTGATCTGCACAACTCTGCTTTCTGAATGAAGTTCATTATAAGGGGGGGGGGTCTTCTGGTCAACGGTGGAGTACTGCATCCCTTGGATATCTCCCTTTGGTGTAAAAAAGGCAAGGGTAGTTGCAGCACTTAGTGTTGGTGAAGGGGGTGCAAAAAGGTTGTAGCAGGCTTCCCTCAGTGACAGGATAGTTCCTGCGCTGAGGATGGAGGGACTCCTCATGTGACATCAAGATGCACCTGAGCCTGCTGGGCAGCCGAACTGGCTCACAATGTGCTTTTCCTCTAGAAAACAGAGTAGAGCTCACCTATTATCTCATAACACACCGTATGCGCTGGTGAACCTGTTTGTTGATCACCACACAGTATAATATCTATAAACATGGGCAACATGACTGTGGTGTGGTATAAGAAGGTCTTGAATGTTTGTAGTGGTAGGATGACTGCCCTCATTTCCAGTATGACAAGGTATAGATTTGTGCCCCTTCACCTTAGGGCAGACGCAACCATAGTGGCCATGGCCACAAAACAGGGAGCATAAATGCAAATCCTAGAAGGCTGCACCTGTCAAGGCACCATAAAAGATGCATCTTACATGCCTACACTAATTTCAAAGTTTTTGTTCATGCCATTTGTGACCTCTAAACTTTGCAGAAGAATTCTTCAGCAGGCACTCAATGTTGGTCATGCGGTACTAGGTATACTGTTGCCAAACTCAGAGCACTGAGGGCTAGAAAATTTGTGGGAGAGGAGACAAAAGATATTCATAGAGATCAGAATGGGGAAGATGTACTCCTGGGGGAATTCAGCCCATTAATCGTGTCTAGATAGCATGAACTCCTAAATATGGGTTGGAGCCAACCACCACCTCTCCAGGTTTAAAATGAAGAGATTCTTGGGGACAGGCAAAGTTGCATAAGAGCAACTCTTGGTGAAGAGATGAGGAGCATGCAATCCAGGCGAGGAAAAAAAAAATCCAGATTCTTAGGAATTCCTTTTAGAGGTATCCACTACCATGAACTTGGTAAACCCCTGGAGGCTTCAGTGAGACTCATTAAGATTCAGAATTGGTAATGAATGACTCCAGCCCCAAAATGCAGAAAACCTCTCATCTCCTCTGAAGATTTTGATGTGCAGGTAGGAATCCTGGAGATGCAGAAATTATACCTAGTTTCATGCCTGAAGAAGAGAGGATGGACTGCACCATGACACTCTGGAAACTGTTCTTTCATTAAATCATTTTAGTCTTCTAAAGATTCCATACTGGCCCAAAATACTTCAATTTCTTTGAAACTAAGAAGAACCCTGAATAAAGCACAGACTCTCTCTAATGTGGTGGGACCTGATAGATGGCCCTTTTAAGTAAAAGGTTTGAGAACTCTTTTGGCAAGATGAAATAGTTGAAAGAAAGAGGACAGTTTTTGGAAAATGGGTAAAGTGAATGTAACAACATCCGAGTAATATCTCCCTGACCCATTTGCCCTACATGATGGCCATTCATGCAGCTGGTGCAAGGAGAAATGCCCAACTACCTCCAGAGTGGAAGAGTCAGGCAAGATCAAAGGTATTCAGCTGTTGCCTTCCTTGGCAGGGACCAAGGAACCTTGATTCTGTGGACTGCCTGTGCCCCTAGGGTGATTCCCAGTTGAAGTATTCTCCATGTCCTCCACAAGAGTTCCCCATCCTGGAACTAGTCAAAAGGACCATCAGTGAGACTTTTTGAAATACAAGTTCCTAGGAGTCTTAAGATTCCTCAAGAAGGATCTTTGGGGAGCCATGAATTTGACTTCCACAACTGACAAAAGCTTTGTTCTTACACACTTTTCAGCTTCTCTTTTACACTAGGTCAGAAAAAAGATGACCCATCAAAGGGGGCTTGTATGAAAAATACTATGAAAATTCTACTCAGTCATGTAATCTAAGCCAGGCATAGCATATCATGTTGATGCTCATCTCAAAAGATCTAACCGCACCATTAACCAAAAAGTGCATGGAGACAGTTAAGATAGTAAGCAGAGTGGACACCTGCAACTCACTACCTACGAGTGTCACAAGTCACTGGTCATCAATGGTCTGTTTAGCTAGCACATGCTGGAACCTTGCGCATCAGGTTATTTAAAGAACAGTTATCGAAAAAGGTATCCAATGCACAAATCTGTATTCCCATTCTCTCCACCACTCTCAAATACCAATACAGGAAAATAGGTTCTCATTTGAGGGGAGGATAGATTGCAGGTTCTCATTTGGAGGGACTGGCACTGGGAAAGCCACCCCCCCCCCCATATGGGATCAGCAATAGGATACTTACTCAAATACTCCCTGCCCATGGAGGGATGCAGTATTTAGTCTGAATTCCTAAAACAGGCTCAAGACACATTGGGTTCTTGCCAAGCACTTCCCACCGAGTCAAGTTGTGGCCAACAGTAAGAACTTCCAAGATCATAAAGTCTCCATCAGAATCTCTTCAACTGGAAAGAGAATCTGCAGGTCATGTCATTAATTCTAGGATTTACCCAAATTTAGGTGAACTGAAGGAGATCATGGGAAGCCCTAGCATTCAAGAAAACCAAAATCATGGGTTAGGGACTCCTTGGGGGAACCTACACTCTTACACTTCTTTTCCTTAGCACCTCAGGCTGCAGTCACAATGTTGGGGGGGGGGGGGTACTGGTCTGATGCAAAGGGAAGTCTTTTCAATGCTCTCAGTGGAGTCCGTGATCACAGACACTAGCTTAATGAATATCCAAAGGTCCAGTCAAAGGAGGTAGCACATCTCTATCGTGCCTTGATTGTGAGATCAAGCTTTCAAATACTTTGAAGTGTCCACGGGTATAAATGTAACTCGTACAGAAGCTGATCTCGGTGCTGACAAGGTAGCTATATTCGTTACAGGACCAAATGATAAACCAGAGACCTCCCCTGGAACCTCACACATACGCACGTACACACATGCGTGCGCACACACAAACTGTCCACTTAACCTACATACCCACAATGGAAACTCCCACTGCATATCAATTCCTGATAAGACCTTCACAAAAGGAGATATTCATGACTTTTCAGAGCCCCCCCCCCCCACGAGAAGAAAAATTATATATAACCCAACCCACATCAAGCACCTCAATATCTTCACGAAAGTATGCAAAGGGGAGACAGAATTGAGCTCAACAACAAACCCATAAACAAATGGTTTAACTTGTCCAAAAAAGAAAAAGCAGCACTCCGTTCACGGAAACGGTCCCCCACAATCAGAGTTGTTAAAGCAGACAAGGGTACTAGGATCGTGGATATGAAACACGATGCCTACATAGAAAAAAATGCTAGAAATACTGTCCAAAGATGACAGTTACCATACCAGACACAAAAGCAGAGCTACGTATGTGCTTCCACTACACTGATAAAGCACTGGCAAACCTCCTGCACAAAGGCAGGATTTCAGATGAGGAATACGACTTCATGGTAGTGGAAACACCAGAAGTCAGCAAACTACTCGGCACGCCCAAGATCCACAAAAATTCCAGCAACCCCCCTCTAAGACATATGTCTAAGACTAAGAGGACAAAAAAGTTAATTTCAGAACTCCTAGACCACTACTTTAATCCCATCATACAAGCTACAGAGTTCCACCTCAAAGACTTATGGGAGTTCCTGAACCAGATTTACTTGTTTCAGCAGAACCTCCAACATATGCCCACTGGAATAACAGTTATTCTAGATGTGGTTGCCCTCTACCGAAGTATACCACACAAAGTAGGCATAAGCCTATTAGAAAATTCCTCATCAAATCACAAGAAAATGAACCCAGAGAGAGTTAAAACATTGACCGCTCTGCTGACTCTAGTGTTTGTGAACAACTTTTTCTCGTTCAAAGGCACTATATACAATCAACTGAAAGGTGTAGCCGTGGGAGTCAAAATTGCACTATCCTACGCTTAGTTCTTAGCAGCTGGGAACAACACACTGACAAAAATAGAAGGTTTTAAACTTACAGCCCTATACAAATGTTATCGACAATATCTTCTAACGATGGAAAGGGTCCCCACAAGAAATGAATGGCTTTCTAAAGAACAGCTGCAGCATCAATTTCCTCAACTTCACTGTCTCAGGAAAAGGCAACCAAGTGCAGTTCCTAGACAATGAACCCACCCTAGACCCACTCAAAAGTACGTTCACCTCTACGATCAACCGGAAAACTTCCTACAAAAATAACTTCCTTGACTACAGCAGTCAACATCCGGCCTTTATGAAAAGAAACATTGTAAAAAGTCAATCTGTTAGACTGAGCCACAGTGCAAGCGAGATGCTAACTTCTAAAAGGAATGCACTTTTCTCAGTGGGCTACCTTATTGATAAACATTACCCAACCCAACTAGTGCACCATTGCAGGGAGGGAATTGTAAACGCCAGGCATACACGGCACCTCACATCCTGAAATATGGATTCGCCACCTGTGCCAATAAGGACAAAACAAACTCTCCCAGGTTCCCCCTTCCAATCTAACTAGATGC